>NW_027142650.1:0-260214 GCF_026170545.1 Melanerpes formicivorus | reverse complement strand
ATTTTACAGCAGGTTGGAGCAGCCTGTATCTCAGCACAGGAATAAGGTAGGGAAGAATTCAAATACTCATTTTTGACTGCCTCCAGAAGTTAGATCAGATGGCCAATGGAATTTGGTGCTAGGTCTTTCCCTTTTAGGTTTTACCCCAACAATGTTTTCATTAGTTTCGCTCACTCTCGAAATCAAGCATTTTACAGCAGGTTGGAGCAGCCTGTATCTCAGCACAGGAATAAGGTAGGGAAGAATTCTAAGGATCATTTTGACTGCCTCCAGAAGTTAGATCAGATGGCCAATGCAATTTGGTGCTAGGTCTTTCCCTTTAGGTTTTTACCCCAACAATGTTTTCATTAGTTTCGCTCACTCTCGAAATCAAGCATTTTTACAGCAGGTTGGAGCAGCCTGTATCTCAGCACAGGAATAAGGTAGGGAAGAATTCAAATACTCATTTTGACTGCCTCCAGAAGTTAGATCAGATGGCCAATGCAATTTGGTGCTAGGCCTTTCCCTTTAGGTTTTACCCCAACAATGTTTTCATTAGTTTCGCTCACTCTCGAAATCAAGCATTTTACAGCAGGTTGGAGCAGCCTGTATCTCAGCACAGGAATAAGCTAGGGAAGAATTCAAATACTCATTTTGACTGCCTCCAGAAGTTAGATCAGATGGCACATTGTATTTGGTGCTAGGTCTTTCCCTTTAGGTTTTACCCCAACAATGTTTTCATTAGTTTCGCTCACTCTCGAAATCAAGCATTTTACAGCAGGTTGGAGCAGCCTGTATCTCAGCACAGGAATAAGGTAGGGAAGAATTCAAATACTCATTTTGACTGCCTCCAGAAGTTAGATCAGATGGCCAATGCAATTTGGTGCTAGGGCCTTTCCCTTTAGGTTTTACCCCAACAATGTTTTCATTAGTTTCGCTCACTCTCGAAATCAAGCATTTTACAGCAGGTTGGAGCAGCCTGTATCTCAGCACAGGAATAAGGTAGGGAAGAATTCTAAGGATCATTTTGACTGCCTCCAGAAGTTAGATCAGATGGCAAATTGTATTTGGTGCCAGGTGTTTCCCTTTAGGTTTTACCCCAACAATGTTTTCATTAGTTTCGCTCACTCTCGAAATCAAGCATTTTACAGCAGGTTGGAGCAGCCTGTATCTCAGCACAGGAATAAGGTAGGGAAGAATTCAAATACTCATTTTGACTGCCTCCAGAAGTTAGATCAGATGGCCAATGGAATTTTGGTGCTAGGTCTTTCCCTTTAGGTTTTTACCCCAACAATGTTTTCATTAGTTTCGCTCACTCTCGAAATCAAGCATTTTACAGCAGGTTGGAGCAGCCTGTATCTCAGCACAGGAATAAGGTAGGGAAGAATTCAAATACTCATTTTGACTGCCTCCAGAAGTTAGATCAGATGGCCAATGCAATTTGGTGCTAGGTCTTTCCCTTTAGGTTTTACCCCAACAATGTTTTCATTAGTTTCGCTCACTCTCGAAATCAAGCATTTTACAGCAGGTTGGAGCAGCCTGTATCTCAGCACAGGAAATAAGGTAGGGAAGAATTCAAATACTCATTTTGACTGCCTCCAGAAGTTAGATCAGATGGCCAATTGTATTTGGTGCTAGGTCTTTCCCTTTAGGTTTTACCCCAACAATGTTTTCATTAGTTTCGCTCACTCTCGAAATCAAGCATTTTACAGCAGGTTGGAGCAGCCCTGTATCTCAGCACAGGAATAAGGTAGGGAAGAATTCAAATACTCATTTTGACTGCCTCCAGAAGTTAGATCAGATGGCAAATTGTATTTGGTGCTGGGTCCTTTCCCTTTAGGTTTTACCCCAACAATGTTTTCATTAGTTTCGCTCACTCTCGAAATCAAGCATTTTACAGCAGGTTGGAGCAGCCTGTATCTCAGCACAGGAATAAGGTAGGGAAGAATTCTAAGCATCATTTTGACTGCCTCCAGAAGTTAGATCAGATGGCCAATGCAATTTGGTGCTAGGCCTTTCCCCTTTAGTTTTTACCCCAACAATGTTTTCATTAGTTTCGCTCACTCTCGAAATCAAGCATTTTACAGCAGGTTGGAGCAGCCTGTATCTCAGCACAGGAAATAAGGTAGGGAAGAATTCCAAATACTCATTTTGACTGCCTCCAGAAGTTAGATCAGATGGCCAATGGAATTTGGTGCTAGGTCTTTCCCTTTAGGTTTTACCCCAACAATGTTTTCATTAGTTTCGCTCACTCTCGAAATCAAGCATTTTACAGCAGGTTGGAGCAGCCTGTATCTCAGCACAGGAATAAGGTAGGGAAGAATTCAAATACTCATTTTGACTGCCTCCAGAAGTTAGATCAGATGGCCAATTGTATTTGGTGCCAGGTCTTTCCCTTTAGGTTTTACCCCAACAATGTTTTCATTAGTTTCGCTCACTCTCGAAATCAAGCATTTTACAGCAGGTTGGAGCAGCCTGTATCTCAGCACAGGAATAAGGTAGGGAAGAATTCAAATACTCATTTTGACTGCCTCCAGAAGTTAGAACAGATGGCCAATTGTATTTGGTGCTAGGTCTTTCCCTTTAGGTTTTACCCCCAACAATGTTTTCAGTAGTTTCGATCACTCTCGAAATCAAGCATTTTACAGCAGGTTGGAGCAGCCTGTATCTCAGCACAGGAATAAGGTAGGGAAGAATTCTAAGGATCATTTTGACTGCCTCCAGAAGTTAGATCAGATGGCCAATGGAATTTTGTGCTAGGTCTTTCCCTTTAGGTTTTACCCCAACAATGTTTTCATTAGTTTCGCTCACTCTCGAAATCAAGCATTTTACAGCAGGTTGGAGCAGCCTGTATCTCAGCACAGGAATAAGGTAGGGAAGAATTCAAATACTCATTTTGACTGCCTCCAGAAGTTAGATCAGATGGCAAATTGTATTTGGTGCCAGGTCTTTCCCTTTAGGTTTTACCCCAACAATGTTTTCATTAGTTTCGCTCACTCTCGAAATCAAGCATTTTACAGCAGGTTGGAGCAGCCTGTATCTCAGCACAGGAATAAGGTAGGGAAGAATTCTAAGGATCATTTTGACTGCCTCCAGAAGTTAGATCAGATGGCAAAATTGTATTTGGTGCTAGGCCTTTCCCTTTAGATTTTACCCCAACACTGTTTTCATTAGTTTCGCTCACTCTCGAAATCAAGCATTTTTACAGCAGGTTGGAGCAGCCTGTATCTCAGCACAGGAATAAGGTAGGGAAGAATTCTAAGGATCATTTGGACTGCCTCCAGAAGTTAGATCAGATGGCCAATGCAATTTGGTGCTAGGCCTTTCCCTTTAGGTTTTTACCCCAACCAATGTTTTCATTAGTTTCGCTCACTCTCGAAATCAAGCATTTTACAGCAGGTTGGAGCAGCCTGTATCTCAGCACAGGAATAAGGTAGGGAAGAATTCTAAGGATAATTTTGACTGCCTCCAGAAGTTAGATCAGATGGCCAATGGAATTTGGTGCTAGGTCTTTCCCTTTAGGTTTTTACCCCAACAATGTTTTCATTAGTTTCGCTCACTCTCGAAATCAAGCATTTTACAGCAGGTTGGAGCAGCCTGTATCTCAGCACAGGAATAAGGTAGGGAAGAATTCTAAGGATCATTTTGACTGCCTCCAGAAGTTAGATCAGATGGCCCAATGCAATTTGGTGCTAGGCCTTTCCCTTTAGGTTTTACCCCAACAATGTTTTCATTAGTTTCGCTCACTCTCGAAATCAAGCATTTTACAGCAGGTTGGAGCAGCCTGTATCTCAGCACAGGAATAAGGTAGGGAAGAATTCTAAGGATCATTTTGACTGCTTCCAGAAGTTAGATCAGATGGCAAATTGTATTTGGTGCTAGGTCTTTCCCTTTAGGTTTTACCCCAACAATGTTTTCATTAGTTTCGCTCACTCTCGAAATCAAGCATTTTACAGCAGGTTGGAGCAGCCTGTATCTCAGCACAGGAATAAGGTAGGGAAGAATTCTAAGGATCATTTTGACTGCCTCCAGAAGTTAGATCAGATGGCCAATGCAATTTGGTGCTAGGGCCTTTCCCTTTAGGTTTTACCCCAACAATGTTTTCATTAGTTTCGCTCACTCTCGAAATCAAGCATTTTACAGCAGGTTGGAGCAGCCTGTATCTCAGCACAGGAATAAGGTAGGGAAGAATTCAAATACTCATTTTGACTGCCTCCAGAAGTTAGATCAGATGGCAAATTGTATTTGGTGCTAGGTCTTTCCCTTTAGGTTTTACCCCAACAATGTTTTCATTAGTTTCGCTCACTCTCGAAATCAAGCATTTTACAGCAGGTTGGAGCAGCCCTGTATCTCAGCACAGGAATAAGGTAGGGAAGAATTCAAATACTCATTTTGACTGCCTCCAGAAGTTAGATCAGATGGCCAATGCAATTTTGGTGCTAGGTCTTTCCCTTTAGGTTTTACCCCAACAATGTTTTCATTAGTTTCGCTCACTCTCGAAATCAAGCATTTTACAGCAGGTTGGAGCAGCCTGTATCTCAGCACAGGAATAAGGTAGGGAAGAATTCTAAGGATCATTTTGACTGCCTCCAGAAGTTAGATCAGATGGCCAATGCAATTTGGTGCTAGGTCTTTCCCCTTTAGGTTTTACCCCAACAATGTTTTCATTAGTTTCGCTCACTCTCGAAATCAAGCATTTTACAGCAGGTTGGAGCAGCCTGTATCTCAGCACAGGAATAAGGTAGGGAAGAATTCAAATACTCATTTTGACTGCCTCCAGAAGTTAGATCAGATGGCCAATGCAATTTGGTGCTAGGCCTTTCCCTTTAGGTTTTACCCCAACAATGTTTTCATTAGTTTCGCTCACTCTCGAAATCAAGCATTTTACAGCAGGTTGGAGCAGCCTGTATCTCAGCACAGGAATAAGCTAGGGAAGAATTCAAATACTCATTTTGACTGCCTCCAGAAGTTAGATCAGATGGCACATTGTATTTGGTGCTAGGTCTTTCCCTTTAGGTTTTACCCCAACAATGTTTTCATTAGTTTCGCTCACCTCTCGAAATCAAGCATTTTACAGCAGGTTGGAGCAGCCTGTATCTCAGCACAGGAATAAGGTAGGGAAGAATTCAAATACTCATTTTGACTGCCTCCAGAAGTTAGATCAGATGGCCAATGCAATTTGGTGCTAGGCCTTTCCCTTTAGGTTTTACCCCAACAATGTTTTCATTAGTTTCGCTCACTCTCGAAATCAAGCATTTTACAGCAGGTTGGAGCAGCCTGTATCTCAGCACAGGAATAAGGTAGGGAAGAATTCTAAGGATCATTTTGACTGCCTCCAGAAGTTAGATCAGATGGCAAATTGTATTTGGTGCCAGGTCCTTTCCCTTTAGGTTTTACCCCCAACAATGTTTTCATTAGTTTCGCTCACTCTCGAAATCAAGCATTTTACAGCAGGTTGGAGCAGCCTGTATCTCAGCACAGGAATAAGGTAGGGAAGAATTCAAATACTCATTTTGACTGCCTCCAGAAGTTAGATCAGATGGCCAATGGAATTTGGTGCTAGGTCCTTTCCCTTTAGGTTTTACCCCAACAATGTTTTTCATTAGTTTTCGCTCACTCTCGAAATCAAGCATTTTACAGCAGGTTGGAGCAGCCTGTATCTCAGCACAGGAATAAGGTAGGGAAGAATTCAAATACTCATTTTGACTGCCTCCAGAAGTTAGATCAGATGGCCAATGCAATTTGGTGCTAGGTCTTTCCCTTTAGGTTTTACCCCAACAATGTTTTCATTAGTTTCGCTCACTCTCGAAATCAAGCATTTTACAGCAGGTTGGAGCAGCCTGTATCTCAGCACAGGAATAAGGTAGGGAAGAATTCAAATACTCATTTTGACTGCCTCCAGAAGTTAGATCAGATGGCAAATTGTATTTGGTGCTAGGTCTTTCCCTTTAGGTTTTACCCCAACAATGTTTTCATTAGTTTCGCTCACTCTCGAAATCAAGCATTTTACAGCAGGTTGGAGCAGCCTGTATCTCAGCACAGGAATAAGGTAGGGAAGAATTCAAATACTCATTTTGACTGCCTCCAGAAGTTAGATCAGATGGCCAATGGAATTTGGTGCTAGGTCTTTCCCTTTAGGTTTTACCCCAACAATGTTTTCATTAGTTTCGCTCACTCTCGAAATCAAGCATTTTACAGCAGGTTGGAGCAGCCTGTATCTCAGCACAGGAATAAGGTAGGGAAGAATTCTAAGGATCATTTTGACTGCCTCCAGAAGTTAGATCAGATGGCCAATGCAATTTGGTGCTAGGTCTTTCCCTTTAGGTTTTACCCCAACAATGTTTTCATTAGTTTCGCTCACTCTCGAAATCAAGCATTTTACAGCAGGTTGGAGCAGCCTGTATCTCAGCACAGGAATAAGGTAGGGAAGAATTCAAATACTCATTTTGACTGCCTCCAGAAGTTAGATCAGATGGCCAATGCAATTTGGTGCTAGGCCTTTCCCTTTAGGTTTTACCCCAACAATGTTTTCATTAGTTTCGCTCACTCTCGAAATCAAGCATTTTACAGCAGGTTGGAGCAGCCTGTATCTCAGCACAGGAATAAGCTAGGGAAGAATTCAAATACTCATTTTGACTGCCTCCAGAAGTTAGATCAGATGGCACATTGTATTTGGTGCTAGGTCTTTCCCTTTAGGTTTTACCCCAACAATGTTTTCATTAGTTTCGCTCACTCTCGAAATCAAGCATTTTACAGCAGGTTGGAGCAGCCTGTATCTCAGCACAGGAATAAGGTAGGGAAGAATTCAAATACTCATTTTGACTGCCTCCAGAAGTTAGATCAGATGGCCAATGCAATTTGGTGCTAGGCCTTTCCCTTTAGGTTTTACCCCAACAATGTTTTCATTAGTTTCGCTCACTCTCGAAATCAAGCATTTTACAGCAGGTTGGAGCAGCCTGTATCTCAGCACAGGAATAAGGTAGGGAAGAATTCTAAGGATCATTTTGACTGCCTCCAGAAGTTAGATCAGATGGCAAATTGTATTTGGTGCCAGGTGTTTCCCTTTAGGTTTTACCCCAACAATGTTTTCATTAGTTTCGCTCACTCTCGAAATCAAGCATTTTACAGCAGGTTGGAGCAGCCTGTATCTCAGCACAGGAATAAGGTAGGGAAGAATTCAAATACTCATTTTGACTGCCTCCAGAAGTTAGATCAGATGGCCAATGGAATTTGGTGCTAGGTCTTTCCCTTTAGGTTTTACCCCAACAATGTTTTCATTAGTTTCGCTCACTCTCGAAATCAAGCATTTTACAGCAGGTTGGAGCAGCCTGTATCTCAGCACAGGAATAAGGTAGGGAAGAATTCAAATACTCATTTTGACTGCCTCCAGAAGTTAGATCAGATGGCCAATGCAATTTGGTGCTAGGTCTTTCCCTTTAGGTTTTACCCCAACAATGTTTTCATTAGTTTCGCTCACTCTCGAAATCAAGCATTTTACAGCAGGTTGGAGCAGCCTGTATCTCAGCACAGGAATAAGGTAGGGAAGAATTCAAATACTCATTTTGACTGCCTCCAGAAGTTAGATCAGATGGCCAATTGTATTTGGTGCTAGGTCTTTCCCTTTAGGTTTTACCCCAACAATGTTTTCATTAGTTTCGCTCACTCTCGAAATCAAGCATTTTACAGCAGGTTGGAGCAGCCTGTATCTCAGCACAGGAATAAGGTAGGGAAGAATTCAAATACTCATTTTGACTGCCTCCAGAAGTTAGATCAGATGGCAAATTGTATTTGGTGCTGGGTCTTTCCCTTTAGGTTTTACCCCAACAATGTTTTCATTAGTTTCGATCACTCTCGAAATCAAGCATTTTACAGCAGGTTGGAGCAGCCTGTATCTCAGCACAGGAATAAGGTAGGGAAGAATTCTAAGCATCATTTTGACTGCCTCCAGAAGTTAGATCAGATGGCAAATTGTATTTGGTGCTAGGTCTTTCCCTTTAGGTTTTACCCCAACAATGTTTTCATTAGTTTCGCTCACTCTCGAAATCAAGCATTTTACAGCAGGTTGGAGCAGCCTGTATCTCAGCACAGGAATAAGGTAGGGAAGAATTCAAATACTCATTTTGACTGCCTCCAGAAGTTAGATCAGATGGCCAATGCAATTTGGTGCTAGGCCTTTCCCTTTAGGTTTTACCCCAACAATGTTTTCATTAGTTTCGCTCACTCTCGAAATCAAGCATTTTACAGCAGGTTGGAGCAGCCTGTATCTCAGCACAGGAATAAGCTAGGGAAGAATTCAAATACTCATTTTGACTGCCTCCAGAAGTTAGATCAGATGGCACATTGTATTTGGTGCTAGGTCTTTCCCTTTAGGTTTTACCCCAACAATGTTTTCATTAGTTTCGCTCACTCTCGAAATCAAGCATTTTACAGCAGGTTGGAGCAGCCTGTATCTCAGCACAGGAATAAGGTAGGGAAGAATTCAAATACTCATTTTGACTGCCTCCAGAAGTTAGATCAGATGGCCAATGCAATTTGGTGCTAGGCCTTTCCCTTTAGGTTTTACCCCAACAATGTTTTCATTAGTTTCGCTCACTCTCGAAATCAAGCATTTTACAGCAGGTTGGAGCAGCCTGTATCTCAGCACAGGAATAAGGTAGGGAAGAATTCTAAGGATCATTTTGACTGCCTCCAGAAGTTAGATCAGATGGCAAATTGTATTTGGTGCCAGGTGTTTCCCTTTAGGTTTTACCCCAACAATGTTTTCATTAGTTTCGCTCACTCTCGAAATCAAGCATTTTACAGCAGGTTGGAGCAGCCTGTATCTCAGCACAGGAATAAGGTAGGGAAGAATTCAAATACTCATTTTGACTGCCTCCAGAAGTTAGATCAGATGGCCAATGGAATTTGGTGCTAGGTCTTTCCCTTTAGGTTTTACCCCAACAATGTTTTCATTAGTTTCGCTCACTCTCGAAATCAAGCATTTTACAGCAGGTTGGAGCAGCCTGTATCTCAGCACAGGAATAAGGTAGGGAAGAATTCAAATACTCATTTTGACTGCCTCCAGAAGTTAGATCAGATGGCCAATGCAATTTGGTGCTAGGTCTTTCCCTTTAGGTTTTACCCCAACAATGTTTTCATTAGTTTCGCTCACTCTCGAAATCAAGCATTTTACAGCAGGTTGGAGCAGCCTGTATCTCAGCACAGGAATAAGGTAGGGAAGAATTCAAATACTCATTTTGACTGCCTCCAGAAGTTAGATCAGATGGCCAATTGTATTTGGTGCTAGGTCTTTCCCTTTAGGTTTTACCCCAACAATGTTTTCATTAGTTTCGCTCACTCTCGAAATCAAGCATTTTACAGCAGGTTGGAGCAGCCTGTATCTCAGCACAGGAATAAGGTAGGGAAGAATTCAAATACTCATTTTGACTGCCTCCAGAAGTTAGATCAGATGGCAAATTGTATTTGGTGCTGGGTCTTTCCCTTTAGGTTTTACCCCAACAATGTTTTCATTAGTTTCGATCACTCTCGAAATCAAGCATTTTACAGCAGGTTGGAGCAGCCTGTATCTCAGCACAGGAATAAGGTAGGGAAGAATTCTAAGCATCATTTTGACTGCCTCCAGAAGTTAGATCAGATGGCAAATTGTATTTGGTGCTAGGTCTTTCCCTTTAGGTTTTACCCCAACAATGTTTTCATTAGTTTCGCTCACTCTCGAAATCAAGCATTTTACAGCAGGTTGGAGCAGCCTGTATCTCAGCACAGGAATAAGGTAGGGAAGAATTCAAATACTCATTTTGACTGCCTCCAGAAGTTAGATCAGATGGCCAATGCAATTTGGTGCTAGGCCTTTCCCTTTAGGTTTTACCCCAACAATGTTTTCATTAGTTTCGCTCACTCTCGAAATCAAGCATTTTACAGCAGGTTGGAGCAGCCTGTATCTCAGCACAGGAATAAGGTAGGGAAGAATTCTAAGGATCATTTTGACTGCCTCCAGAAGTTAGATCAGATGGCAAATTGTATTTGGTGCTAGGTCTTTCCCTTTAGGTTTTACCCCAACAATGTTTTCATTAGTTTCGCTCACTCTCGAAATCAAGCATTTTACAGCAGGTTGGAGCAGCCTGTATCTCAGCACAGGAATAAGGTAGGGAAGAATTCAAATACTCATTTTGACTGCCTCCAGAAGTTAGATCAGATGGCCAATTGTATTTGGTGCTAGGTCTTTCCCTTTAGGTTTTACCCCAACAATGTTTTCATTAGTTTCGCTCACTCTCGAAATCAAGCATTTTACAGCAGGTTGGAGCAGCCTGTATCTCAGCACAGGAATAAGGTAGGGAAGAATTCTAAGGATCATTTTGACTGCCTCCAGAAGTTAGATCAGATGGCAAATTGTATTTGGTGCTGGGTCTTTCCCTTTAGGTTTTACCCCAACAATGTTTTCATTAGTTTCGCTCACTCTCGAAATCAAGCATTTTACAGCAGGTTGGAGCAGCCTGTATCTCAGCACAGGAATAAGGTAGGGAAGAATTCTAAGGATCATTTTGACTGCCTCGAGAAGTTAGATCAGATGGCCAATGCAATTTGGTGCTAGGTCTTTCCCTTTAGGTTTTACCCCAACAATGTTTTCATTAGTTTCGCTCACTCTCGAAATCAAGCATTTTACAGCAGGTTGGAGCAGCCTGTATCTCAGCACAGGAATAAGGTAGGGAAGAATTCTAAGGATCATTTTGACTGCCTCCAGAAGTTAGATCAGATGGCCAATGCAATTTGGTGCTAGGCCTTTCCCTTTAGGTTTTACCCCAACAATGTTTTCATTAGTTTCGATCACTCTCGAAATCAAGCATTTTACAGCAAGTTGGAGCAGCCTGTATCTCAGCACAGGAATAAGGTAGGGAAGAATTCTAAGGATCATTTTGACTGCCTCCAAAAGTTAGATCAGATGGCCAATGCAATTTGGTGCTAGGCCTTTCCCTTTAGGTTTTACCCCAACAATGTTTTCATTAGTTTCGATTACTCTCGAAATCAAGCATTTTACAGCAGGTTGGAGCAGCCTGTATCTCAGCACAGGAATAAGGTAGGGAAGAATTCTAAGGATCATTTTGACTGCTTCCAGAAGTTAGATCAGATGGCAAATTGTATTTGGTGCCAGGTCTTTCCCTTTAGGTTTTACCCCAACAATGTTTTCATTAGTTTCGCTCACTCTCGAAATCAAGCATTTTACAGCAGGTTGGAGCAGCCTGTATCTCAGCACAGGAATAAGGTAGGGAAGAATTCTAAGGATCATTTTGACTGCCTCCAGAAGTTAGATCAGATGGCCAATTGTATTTGGTGCTAGGTCTTTCCCTTTAGGTTTTACCCCAACAATGTTTTCATTAGTTTCGCTCACTCTCGAAATCAAGCATTTTACAGCAGGTTGGAGCAGCCTGTATCTCAGCACAGGAATAAGGTAGGGAAGAATTCAAATACTCATTTTGACTGCCTCCAGAAGTTAGATCAGATGGCAAATTGTATTTGGTGCTAGGTCTTTCCCTTTAGGTTTTACCCCAACAATGTTTTCATTAGTTTCGCTCACTCTCGAAATCAAGCATTTTACAGCAGGTTGGAGCAGCCTGTATCTCAGCACAGGAATAAGGTAGGGAAGAATTCAAATACTCATTTTGAATGCCTCCAGAAGTTAGATCAGATGGCCAATGCAATTTGGTGCTAGGCCTTTCCCTTTAGGTTTTACCCCAACAATGTTTTCATTAGTTTCGCTCACTCTCGAAATCAAGCATTTTACAGCAGGTTGGAGCAGCCTGTATCTCAGCACAGGAATAAGGTAGGGAAGAATTCTAAGGATCATTTTGACTGCCTCCAGAAGTTAGATCAGATGGCAAATTGTATTTGGTGCTAGGTCTTTCCCTTTAGGTTTTACCCCAACAATGTTTTCATTAGTTTCGATCACTCTCGAAATCAAGCATTTTACAGCAGGTTGGAGCAGCCTGTATCTCAGCACAGGAATAAGGTAGGGAAGAATTCAAATACTCATTTTGACTGCCTCCAGAAGTTAGATCAGATGGCCAATTGTATTTGGTGCTAGGTCTTTCCCTTTAGGTTTTACCCCAACAATGTTTTCATTAGTTTCGCTCACTCTCGAAATCAAGCATTTTACAGCAGGTTGGAGCAGCCTGTATCTCAGCACAGGAATAAGGTAGGGAAGAATTCTAAGCATCATTTTGACTGCCTCCAGAAGTTAGATCAGATGGCAAATTGTATTTGGTGCTGGGTCTTTCCCTTTAGGTTTTACCCCAACAATGTTTTCATTAGTTTCGCTCACTCTCGAAATCAAGCATTTTACAGCAGGTTGGAGCAGCCTGTATCTCAGCACAGGAATAAGGTAGGGAAGAATTCTAAGGATCATTTTGACTGCCTCGAGAAGTTAGATCAGATGGCCAATGCAATTTGGTGCTAGGTCTTTCCCTTTAGGTTTTACCCCAACAATGTTTTCATTAGTTTCGCTCACTCTCGAAATCAAGCATTTTACAGCAGGTTGGAGCAGCCTGTATCTCAGCACAGGAATAAGGTAGGGAAGAATTCTAAGGATCATTTTGACTGCCTCCAAAAGTTAGATCAGATGGCCAATGCAATTTGGTGCTAGGCCTTTCCCTTTAGGTTTTACCCCAACAATGTTTTCATTAGTTTCAATCACTCTCGAAATCAAGCATTTTACAGCAGGTTGGAGCAGCCTGTATCTCAGCACAGGAATAAGGTAGGGAAGAATTCTAAGGATCATTTTGACTGCTTCCAGAAGTTAGATCAGATGGCAAATTGTATTTGGTGCCAGGTCTTTCCCTTTAGGTTTTACCCCAACAATGTTTTCATTAGTTTCGCTCACTCTCGAAATCAAGCATTTTACAGCAGGTTGGAGCAGCCTGTATCTCAGCACAGGAATAAGGTAGGGAAGAATTCTAAGGATCATTTTGACTGCCTCCAGAAGTTAGATCAGATGGCAAATTGTATTTGGTGCTAGGTCTTTCCCTTTAGGTTTTACCCCAACAATGTTTTCATTAGTTTCGCTCACTCTCGAAATCAAGCATTTTACAGCAGGTTGGAGCAGCCTGTATCTCAGCACAGGAATAAGGTAGGGAAGAATTCAAATACTCATTTTGACTGCCTCCAGAAGTTAGATCAGATGGCCAATTGTATTTGGTGCTAGGTCTTTCCCTTTAGGTTTTACCCCAACAATGTTTTCATTAGTTTCGCTCACTCTCGAAATCAAGCATTTTACAGCAGGTTGGAGCAGCCTGTATCTCAGCACAGGAATAAGGTAGGGAAGAATTCTAAGGATCATTTTGACTGCCTCGAGAAGTTAGATCAGATGGCCAATGCAATTTGGTGCTAGGTCTTTCCCTTTAGGTTTTACCCCAACAATGTTTTCATTAGTTTCGCTCACTCTCGAAATCAAGCATTTTACAGCAGGTTGGAGCAGCCTGTATCTCAGCACAGGAATAAGGTAGGGAAGAATTCTAAGGATCATTTTGACTGCCTCCAGAAGTTAGATCAGATGGCCAATGCAATTTGGTGCTAGGCCTTTCCCTTTAGGTTTTACCCCAACAATGTTTTCATTAGTTTCGATCGCTCTCGAAATCAAGCATTTTACAGCAAGTTGGAGCAGCCTGTATCTCAGCACAGGAATAAGGTAGGGAAGAATTCTAAGGATCATTTTGACTGCCTCCAGAAGTTAGATCAGATGGCCAATGCAATTTGGTGCTAGGCCTTTCCCTTTAGGTTTTACCCCAACAATGTTTTCATTAGTTTCGATCACTCTCGAAATCAAGCATTTTACAGCAGGTTGGAGCAGCCTGTATCTCAGCACAGGAATAAGGTAGGGAAGAATTCTAAGGATCATTTTGACTGCTTCCAGAAGTTAGATCAGATGGCAAATTGTATTTGGTGCCAGGTCTTTCCCTTTAGGTTTTACCCCAACAATGTTTTCATTAGTTTCGCTCACTCTCGAAATCAAGCATTTTACAGCAGGTTGGAGCAGCCTGTATCTCAGCACAGGAATAAGGTAGGGAAGAATTCTAAGGATCATTTTGACTGCCTCCAGAAGTTAGATCAGATGGCCAATTGTATTTGGTGCTAGGTCTTTCCCTTTAGGTTTTACCCCAACAATGTTTTCATTAGTTTCGCTCACTCTCGAAATCAAGCATTTTACAGCAGGTTGGAGCTGCCTGTATCTCAGCACAGGAATAAGGTAGGGAAGAATTCAAATACTCATTTTGACTGCCTCCAGAAGTTAGATCAGATGGCAAATTGTATTTGGTGCTAGGTCTTTCCCTTTAGGTTTTACCCCAACAATGTTTTCATTAGTTTCGCTCACTCTCGAAATCAAGCATTTTACAGCAGGTTGGAGCAGCCTGTATCTCAGCACAGGAATAAGGTAGGGAAGAATTCAAATACTCATTTTGAATGCCTCCAGAAGTTAGATCAGATGGCCAATGCAATTTGGTGCTAGGCCTTTCCCTTTAGGTTTTACCCCAACAATGTTTTCATTAGTTTCGCTCACTCTCGAAATCAAGCATTTTACAGCAGGTTGGAGCAGCCTGTATCTCAGCACAGGAATAAGGTAGGGAAGAATTCTAAGGATCATTTTGACTGCCTCCAGAAGTTAGATCAGATGGCAAATTGTATTTGGTGCTAGGTCTTTCCCTTTAGGTTTTACCCCAACAATGTTTTCATTAGTTTCGATCACTCTCGAAATCAAGCATTTTACAGCAGGTTGGAGCAGCCTGTATCTCAGCACAGGAATAAGGTAGGGAAGAATTCAAATACTCATTTTGACTGCCTCCAGAAGTTAGATCAGATGGCCAATTGTATTTGGTGCTAGGTCTTTCCCTTTAGGTTTTACCCCAACAATGTTTTCATTAGTTTCGCTCACTCTCGAAATCAAGCATTTTACAGCAGGTTGGAGCAGCCTGTATCTCAGCACAGGAATAAGGTAGGGAAGAATTCTAAGCATCATTTTGACTGCCTCCAGAAGTTAGATCAGATGGCAAATTGTATTTGGTGCTGGGTCTTTCCCTTTAGGTTTTACCCCAACAATGTTTTCATTAGTTTCGCTCACTCTCGAAATCAAGCATTTTACAGCAGGTTGGAGCAGCCTGTATCTCAGCACAGGAATAAGGTAGGGAAGAATTCTAAGGATCATTTTGACTGCCTCGAGAAGTTAGATCAGATGGCCAATGCAATTTGGTGCTAGGTCTTTCCCTTTAGGTTTTACCCCAACAATGTTTTCATTAGTTTCGCTCACTCTCGAAATCAAGCATTTTACAGCAGGTTGGAGCAGCCTGTATCTCAGCACAGGAATAAGGTAGGGAAGAATTCTAAGGATCATTTTGACTGCCTCCAAAAGTTAGATCAGATGGCCAATGCAATTTGGTGCTAGGCCTTTCCCTTTAGGTTTTACCCCAACAATGTTTTCATTAGTTTCGCTCACTCTCGAAATCAAGCATTTTACAGCAGGTTGGAGCAGCCTGTATCTCAGCACAGGAATAAGGTAGGGAAGAATTCAAATACTCATTTTGACTGCCTCCAGAAGTTAGATCAGATGGCAAATTGTATTTGGTGCTAGGTCTTTCCCTTTAGGTTTTACCCCAACAATGTTTTCATTAGTTTCGCTCACTCTCGAAATCAAGCATTTTACAGCAGGTTGGAGCAGCCTGTATCTCAGCACAGGAATAAGGTAGGGAAGAATTCAAATACTCATTTTGACTGCCTCCAGAAGTTAGATCAGATGGCCAATGGAATTTGGTGCTAGGTCTTTCCCTTTAGGTTTTACCCCAACAATGTTTTCATTAGTTTCGCTCACTCTCGAAATCAAGCATTTTACAGCAGGTTGGAGCAGCCTGTATCTCAGCACAGAATAAGGTAGGGAAGAATTCAAATACTCATTTTGGCTGCCTCCAGAAGTTAGATCAGATGGCAAATTGTATTTGGTGCTAGGTCTTTCCCTTTAGGTTTTACCCCAACAATGTTTTCATTAGTTTCGCTCACTCTCGGAATCAATCATTTTACAGCAGGTTGGAGCAGCCTGTATCTCAGCACAGGAATAAGGTAGGGAAGAATTCTAAGGATCATTTTGACTGCCTCCAGAAGTTAGATCAGATGGCAAATTGTATTTGGTGCTAGGTCTTTCCCTTTAGGTTTTACCCCAACAATGTTTTCATTAGTTTCGCTCACTCTCGAAATCAAGCATTTTACAGCAGGTTGGAGCAGCCTGTATCTCAGCACAGGAATAAGGTAGGGAAGAATTCAAATACTCATTTTGACTGCCTCCAGAAGTTAGATCAGATGGCAAATTGTATTTGGTGCTAGGTCTTTCCCTTTAGGTTTTACCCCAACAATGTTTTCATTAGTTTCGCTCACTCTCGAAATCAAGCATTTTACAGCAGGTTGGAGCAGCCTGTATCTCAGCACAGGAATAAGGTAGGGAAGAATTCAAATACTCATTTTGACTGCCTCCAGAAGTTAGATCAGATGGCAAATTGTATTTGGTGCCAGGTCTTTCCCTTTAGGTTTTACCCCAACAATGTTTTCATTAGTTTCGCTCACTCTCGAAATCAAGCATTTTACAGCAGGTTGGAGCAGCCTGTATCTCAGCACAGGAATAAGGTAGGGAAGAATTCTAAGGATCATTTTGACTGCCTCCAGAAGTTAGATCAGATGGCAAATTGTATTTGGTGCTAGGTCTTTCCCTTTAGGTTTTACCCCAACAATGTTTTCATTAGTTTCGCTCACTCTCGAAATCAAGCATTTTACAGCAGGTTGGAGCAGCCTGTATCTCAGCACAGGAATAAGGTAGGGAAGAATTCTAAGGATCATTTTGACTGCCTCCAGAAGTTAGATCAGATGGCAAATTGTATTTGGTGCCAGGTCTTTCCCTTTAAGTTTTACCCCAACAATGTTTTCATTAGTTTCGCTCACTCTCGAAATCAAGCATTTTACAGCAGGTTGGAGCAGCCTGTATCTCAGCACAGGAATAAGGTAGGGAAGAATTCTAAGGATCATTTTGACTGCCTCCAGAAGTTAGATCAGATGGCCAATGCAATTTGATGCTAGGTCTTTCCCTTTAGGTTTTACCCCAACAATGTTTTCATTAGTTTCGCTCACTCTCGAAATCAAGCATTTTACAGCAGGTTGGAGCAGCCTGTATCTCAGCACAGGAATAAGGTAGGGAAGAATTCAAATACTCATTTTGACTGCCTCCAGAAGTTAGATCAGATGGCCAATGCAATTTGGGGCTAGGTCTTTCCCTTTAGGTTTTACCCCAACAATGTTTTCATTAGTTTCGCTCACTCTCGAAATCAAGCATTTTACAGCAGGTTGGAGCAGCCTGTATCTCAGCACAGGAATAAGGTAGGGAAGAATTCTAAGGATCATTTTGACTGCCTCCAGAAGTTAGATCAGATGGCCAATGCAATTTGGTGCTAGGTCTTTCCCTTTAGGTTTTACCCCAACAATGTTTTCATTAGTTTCGCTCACTCTCGAAATCAAGCATTTTACAGCAGGTTGGAGCAGCCTGTATCTCAGCACAGGAATAAGGTAGGGAAGAATTCTAAGGATCATTTTGACTGCCTCCAGAAGTTAGATCAGATGGCCAATGGAATTTGGTGCTAGGCCTTTCCCTTTAGGTTTTACCCCAACAATGTTTTCATTAGTTTCGCTCACTCTCGAAATCAAGCATTTTACAGCAGGTTGGAGCAGCCTGTATCTCAGCACAGGAATAAGGTAGGGAAGAATTCAAATACTCATTTTGACTGCCTCCAGAAGTTAGATCAGATGGCAAGTTGTATTTGGTGCTAGGTCTTTCCCTTTAGGTTTTACCCCAACAATGTTTTCATTAGTTTCGCTCACTCTCGAAATCAAGCATTTTACAGCAGGTTGGAGCAGCCTGTATCTCAGCACAGGAATAAGGTAGGGAAGAATTCAAATACTCATTTTGACTGCCTCCAGAAGTTAGATCAGATGGCAAATTGTATTTGGTGCTAGGTCTTTCCCTTTAGGTTTTACCCCAACAATGTTTTCATTAGTTTCGCTCACTCTCGAAATCAAGCATTTTACAGCAGGTTGGAGCAGCCTGTATCTCAGCACAGGAATAAGGTAGGGAAGAATTCTAAGGATCATTTTGACTGCCTCCAGAAGTTAGATCAGATGGCCAATGCAATTTGGTGCTAGGCCTTTCCCTTTAGTTTTTACCCCAACAATGTTTTCATTAGTTTCGCTCACTCTCGAAATCAAGCATTTCACAGCAGGTTGGAGCAGCCTGTATCTCAGCACAGGAATAAGGTAGGGAAGAATTCCAAGGATCATTTTGACTGCCTCCAGAAGTTAGATCAGATGGCCAATGCAATTTGGTGCTAGGCCTTTCCCTTTAGGTTTTACCCCAACAATGTTTTCATTAGTTTCGATCACTCTCGAAATCAAGCATTTTACAGCAGGTTGGAGCAGCCTGAATCTCAGCACAGGAATAAGGTAGGGAAGAATTCAAATACTCATTTTGACTGCCTCCAGAAGTTAGATCAGATGGCCAATGGAATTTGGTGCTAGGCCTTTCCCTTTAGGTTTTACCCCAACAATGTTTTCATTAGTTTCGCTCACTCTCGAAATCAAGCATTTTACAGCAGGTTGGAGCAGCCTGTATCTCAGCACAGGAATAAGGTAGGGAAGAATTCAAATACTCATTTTGACTGCCTCCAGAAGTTAGATCAGATGGCCAATTGTATTTGGTGCTAGGTCTTTCCCTTTAGGTTTTACCCCAACAATGTTTTCATTAGTTTCGCTCACTCTCGAAATCAAGCATTTTACAGCAGGTTGGAGCGGCCTGTATCTCAGCACAGGAATAAGGTAGGGAAGAATTCTAAGGATCATTTTGACTGCCTCCAGAAGTTAGATCAGATGGCAAATTGTATTTGGTGCTAGGTCTTTCCCTTTAGGTTTTACCCCAACAATGATTCATTAGTTTCGCTCACTCTCGAAATCAAGCATTTTACAGCAGGTTGCAGCAGCCTGTATCTCAGCACAGGAATAAGGTAGGGAAGAATTCTAAGGATCATTTTGACTGCCTCCAGAAGTTAGATCAGATGGCAAATTGTATTTGGTGCCAGGTCTTTCCCTTTAGGTTTTACCCCAACAATGTTTTCATTAGTTTCGCTCACTCTCGAAATCAAGCATTTTACAGCAGGTTGGAGCAGCCTGTATCTCAGCACAGGAATAAGGTAGGGAAGAATTCAAATACTCATTTTGACTGCCTCCAGAAGTTAGATCAGATGGCCAATGGAATTTGGTGCTAGGTCTTTCCCTTTAGGTTTTACCCCAACAATGTTTTCATTAGTTTCGCTCACTCTCGAAATCAAGCATTTTACAGCAGGTTGGAGCAGCCTGTATCTCAGCACAGGAATAAGGTAGGGAAGAATTCAAATACTCATTTTGACTGCCTCCAGAAGTTAGATCAGATGGCAAATTGTATTTGGTGCTAGGTCTTTCCCTTTAGGTTTTACCCCAACAATGTTTTCATTAGTTTCGCTCACTCTCGAAATCAAGCATTTTACAGCAGGTTGGAGCAGCCTGTATCTCAGCACAGGAATAAGGTAGGGAAGAATTCTAAGGATCATTTTGACTGCCTCCAGAAGTTAGATCAGATGGCCAATGCAATTTGGTGCTAGGCCTTTCCCTTTAGTTTTTACCCCAACAATGTTTTCATTAGTTTCGCTCACTCTCGAAATCAAGCATTTTACAGCAGGTTGCAGCAGCCTGTATCTCAGCACAGGAATAAGGTAGGGAAGAATTCTAAGGATCATTTTGACTGCCTCCAGAAGTTAGATCAGATGGCCAATGCAATTTGGTGCTAGGCCTTTCCCTTTAGGTTTTACCCCAACAATGTTTTCATTAGTTTCGCTCACTCTCGAAATCAAGCATTTTACAGCAGGTTGGAGCAGCCTGTATCTCAGCACAGGAATAAGGTAGGGAAGAATTCAAATACTCATTTTGACTGCCTCCAGAAGTTAGATCAGATGGCCAATGGAATTTGGTGCTAGGTCTTTCCCTTTAGGTTTTACCCCAACAATGTTTTCATTAGTTTCGCTCACTCTCGAAATCAAGCATTTTACAGCAGGTTGGAGCAGCCTGTATCTCAGCACAGGAATAAGGTAGGGAAGAATTCAAATACTCATTTTGACTGCCTCCAGAAGTTAGATCAGATGGCCAATGGAATTTGGTGCTAGGTCTTTCCCTTTAGGTTTTACCCCAACAATGTTTTCATTAGTTTCGCTCACTCTCGAAATCAAGCATTTTACAGCAGGTTGGAGCGGCCTGTATCTCAGCACAGGAATAAGGTAGGGAAGAATTCTAAGGATCATTTTGACTGCCTCCAGAAGTTAGATCAGATGGCAAATTGTATTTGGTGCTAGGTACTTCCCTTTAGGTTTTACCCCAACAATGTTTTCATTAGTTTCGCTCACTCTCGAAATCAAGCATTTTACAGCAGGTTGGAGCAGCCTGTATCTCAGCACAGGAATAAGGTAGGGAAGAATTCAAATACTCATTTTGACTGCCTCCAGAAGTTAGATCAGATGGCCAATGCAATTTGGTGCTAGGCCTTTCCCTTTAGGTTTTACCCCAACAATGTTTTCATTAGTTTCGATCACTCTCGAAATCAAGCATTTTACAGCAGGTTGGAGCAGCCTGTATCTCAGCACAGGAATAAGGTAGGGAAGAATTCTAAGGATCATTTTGACTGCCTACAGAAGTTAGATCAGATGGCAAATTGTATTTGGTGCTAGGTCTTTCCCTTTAGGTTTTACCCCAACAATGTTTTCATTAGTTTCGATCACTCTCGAAATCAAGCATTTTACAGCAGGTTGGAGCAGCCTGTATCTCAGCACAGGAATAAGGTAGGGAAGAATTCAAATACTCATTTTGACTGCCTCCAGAAGTTAGATCAGATGGCCAATGCAATTTGGTGCTAGGCCTTTCCCTTTAGGTTTTACCCCAACAATGTTTTCATTAGTTTCGCTCACTCTCGAAATCAAGCATTTTACAGCAGGTTGGAGCAGCCTGTATCTCAGCACAGGAATAAGGTAGGGAAGAATTCAAATACTCATTTTGACTGCCTCCAGAAGTTAGATCAGATGGCAAATTGTATTTGGCGCTAGGTCTTTCCCTTTAGGTTTTACCCCAACAATGTTTTCATTAGTTTCGCTCACTCTCGAAATCAAGCATTTTACAGCAGGTTGGAGCAGCCTGTATCTCCAGCACAGGAATAAGGTAGGGAAGAATTCTAAGGATCATTTTGACTGCCTCCAGAAGTTAGATCAGATGGCAAATTGTATTTGGTGCCAGGTCTTTCCCTTTAGGTTTTACCCCAACAATGTTTTCATTAGTTTCGCTCACTCTCGAAATCAAGCATTTTACAGCAGGTTGGAGCAGCCTGTATCTCAGCACAGGAATAAGGTAGGGAAGAATTCTAAGGATCATTTTGACTGCCTCCAGAAGTTAGATCAGATGGCCAATGCAATTTGGTGCTAGGCCTTTCCCTTTAGGTTTTACCCCAACAATGTTTTCATTAGTTTCGCTCACTCTCGAAATCAAGCATTTTACAGCAGGTTGGAGCAGCCTGTATCTCAGCACAGGAATAAGGTAGGGAAGAATTCAAATACTCATTTTGACTGCCTCCAGAAGTTAGATCAGATGGCCAATGCAATTTGGTGCTAGGTCTTTCCCTTTAGGTTTTACCCCAACAATGTTTTCATTAGTTTCGCTCACTCTCGAAATCAAGCATTTTACAGCAGGTTGGAGCAGCCTGTATCTCAGCACAGGAATAAGGTAGGGAAGAATTTTAAGGATCATTTTGACTGCCTCCAGAAGTTAGATCAGATGGCCAATGCAATTTGGTGCTAGGCCTTTCCCTTTAGGTTTTACCCCAACAATGTTTTCATTAGTTTCGCTCACTCTCGAAATCAATCATTTTACAGCAGGTTGGAGCAGCCTGTATCTCAGCACAGGAATAAGGTAGGGAAGAATTCTAAGGATCATTTTGACTGCCTCCAGAAGTTAGATCAGATGGCCAATGGAATTTGGTGCTAGGCCTTTCCCTTTAGGTTTTACCCCAACAATGTTTTCATTAGTTTCGCTCACTCTCGAAATCAAGCATTTTACAGCAGGTTTGAGCAGCCTGTATCTCAGCACAGGAATAAGGTAGGGAAGAATTCAAATACTCATTTTGACTGCCTCCAGAAGTTAGATCAGATGGCCAATTGTATTTGGTGCTAGGTCTTTCCCTTTAGGTTTTACCCCAACAATGTTTTCATTAGTTTCGCTCACTCTCGAAATCAAGCATTTTACAGCAGGTTTGAGCAGCCTGTATCTCAGCACAGGAATAAGGTAGGGAAGAATTCAAATACTCATTTTGACTGCCTCCAGAAGTTAGATCAGATGGCCGATTGTATTTGGTGCTAGGTCTTTCCCTTTAGGTTTTACCCCAACAATGTTTTCATTAGTTTCGCTCACTCTCGAAATCAAGCATTTTACAGCAGGTTGGAGCGGCCTGTATCTCAGCACAGGAATAAGGTAGGGAAGAATTCTAAGGATCATTTTGACTGCCTCCAGAAGTTAGATCAGATGGCAAATTGTATTTGGTGCTGGGTCTTTCCCTTTAGGTTTTACCCCAACAATGTTTCATTAGTTTCGCTCACTCTCGAAATCAAGCATTTTACAGCAGGTTGGAGCAGCCTGTATCTCAGCACAGGAATAAGGTAGGGAAGAATTCTAAGGATCATTTTGACTGCCTCCAGAAGTTAGATCAGATGGCAAATTGTATTTGGTGCCAGGTCTTTCCCTTTAGGTTTTACCCCAACAATGTTTTCATTAGTTTCGCTCACTCTCGAAATCAAGCATTTTACAGCAGGTTGGAGCAGCCTGTATCTCAGCACAGGAATAAGGTAGGGAAGAATTCTAAGGATCATTTTGACTGCCTCCAGAAGTTAGATCAGATGGCAAATTGTATTTGGTGCCAGGTCTTTCCCTTTAGGTTTTACCCCAACAATGTTTTCATTAGTTTCGCTCACTCTCGAAATCAAGCATTTTACAGCAGGTTGGAGCAGCCTGTATCTCAGCACAGGAATAAGGTAGGGAAGAATTCAAATACTCATTTTGACTGCCTCCAGAAGTTAGAACAGATGGCCAATTGTATTTGGTGCTAGGTCTTTCCCTTTAGGTTTTACCCCAACAATGTTTTCATTAGTTTCGCTCACTCTCGAAATCAAGCATTTTACAGCAGGTTGGAGCAGCCTGTATCTCAGCACAGGAATAAGGTAGGGAAGAATTTTAAGGATCATTTTGACTGCCTCCAGAAGTTAGATCAGATGGCCAATGCAATTTGGTGCTAGGCCTTTCCCTTTAGGTTTTACCCCAACAATGTTTTCATTAGTTTCGCTCACTCTCGAAATCAATCATTTTACAGCAGGTTGGAGCAGACTGTATCTCAGCACAGGAATAAGGTAGGGAAGAATTCTAAGGATCATTTTGACTGCCTCCAGAAGTTAGATCAGATGGCCAATGGAATTTGGTGCTAGGCCTTTCCCTTTAGGTTTTACCCCAACAATGTTTTCATTAGTTTCGCTCACTCTCGAAATCAAGCATTTTACAGCAGGTTGGAGCAGCCTGTATCTCAGCACAGGAATAAGGTAGAGAAGAATTCAAATACTCATTTTGACTGCCTCCAGAAGTTAGATCAGATGGCAAATTGTATTTGGTGCTAGGTCTTTCCCTTTAGGTTTTACCCCAACAATGTTTTCATTAGTTTCGCTCACTCTCGAAATCAAGCATTTTACAGCAGGTTGGAGCAGCCTGTATCTCAGCACAGGAATAAGGTAGGGAAGAATTCAAATACTCATTTTGACTGCCTCCAGAAGTTAGATCAGATGGCCAATGGAATTTGGTGCTAGGCCTTTCCCTTTAGGTTTTACCCCAACAATGCTTTCATTAGTTTCGCTCATTCTCGAAATCAAGCATTTTACAGCAGGTTTGAGCAGCCTCTATCTCAGCACAGGAATAAGGTAGGGAAGAATTCAAATACTCATTTTGACTGCCTCCAGAAGTTAGATCAGATGGCCAATTGTATTTGGTGCTAGGTCTTTCCCTTTAGGTTTTACCCCAACAATGTTTTCATTAGTTTCGCTCACTCTCGAAATCAAGCATTTTACAGCAGGTTGGAGCGGCCTGTATCTCAGCACAGGAATAAGGTAGGGAAGAATTCTAAGGATCATTTTGACTGCCTCCAGAAGTTAGATCAGATGGCAAATTGTATTTGGTGCTAGGTCTTTCCCTTTAGGTTTTACCCCAACAATGTTTCATTAGTTTCGCTCACTCTCGAAATCAAGCATTTTACAGCAGGTTGGAGCAGCCTGTATCTCAGCACAGGAATAAGGTAGGGAAGAATTCTAAGGATCATTTTGACTGCCTCCAGAAGTTAGATCAGATGGCAAATTGTATTTGGTGCCAGGTCTTTCCCTTTAGGTTTTACCCCAACAATGTTTTCATTAGTTTCGCTCACTCTGGAAATCAAGCATTTTACAGCAGGTTGGAGCAGCCTGTATCTCAGCACAGGAATAAGGTAGGGAAGAATTCTAAGGATCATTTTGACTGCCTCCAGAAGTTAGATCAGATGGCAAATTGTATTTGGTGCCAGGTCTTTCCCTTTAGGTTTTACCCCAACAATGTTTTCATTAGTTTCGCTCACTCTCGAAATCAAGCATTTTACAGCAGGTTGGAGCAGCCTGTATCTCAGCACAGGAATAAGGTAGGGAAGAATTCAAATACTCATTTTGACTGCCTCCAGAAGTTAGAACAGATGGCCAATTGTATTTGGTGCTAGGTCTTTCCCTTTAGGTTTTACCCCAACAATGTTTTCATTAGTTTCGCTCACTCTCGAAATCAAGCATTTTACAGCAGGTTGGAGCAGCCTGTATCTCAGCACAGGAATAAGGTAGGGAAGAATTCTAAGGATCATTTTGACTGCCTCCAGAAGTTAGATCAGATGGCAAATTGTATTTGGTGCTAGGTCTTTCCCTTTAGGTTTTACCCCAACAATGTTTTCATTAGTTTCGCTCACTCTCGAAATCAAGCATTTTACAGCAGGTTGGAGCAGCCTGTATCTCAGCACAGGAATAAGGTAGGGAAGAATTCTAAGGATCATTTTGACTGCCTCCAGAAGTTAGATCAGATGGCCAATGGAATTTGGTGCTAGGCCTTTCCCTTTAGGTTTTACCCCAACAATGTTTTCATTAGTTTCGCTCACTCTCGAAATCAAGCATTTTACAGCAGGTTTGAGCAGCCTGTATCTCAGCACAGGAATAAGGTAGGGAAGAATTCAAATACTCATTTTGACTGCCTCCAGAAGTTAGATCAGATGGCCAATTGTATTTGGTGCTAGGTCTTTCCCTTTAGGTTTTACCCCAACAATGTTTTCATTAGTTTCGCTCACTCTCGAAATCAAGCATTTTACAGCAGGTTGGAGCGGCCTGTATCTCAGCACAGGAATAAGGTAGGGAAGAATTCTAAGGATCATTTTGACTGCCTCCAGAAGTTAGATCAGATGGCAAATTGTATTTGGTGCTGGGTCTTTCCCTTTAGGTTTTACCCCAACAATGTTTTCATTAGTTTCGCTCACTCTCGAAATCAAGCATTTTACAGCAGGTTGGAGCAGCCTGTATCTCAGCACAGGAACAAGGTAGGGAAGAATTCTAAGGATCATTTTGACTGCCTCCAGAAGTTAGATCAGATGGCAAATTGTATTTGGTGCCAGGTCTTTCCCTTTAGGTTTTACCCCAACAATGTTTTCATTAGTTTCGCTCACTCTCGAAATCAAGCATTTTACAGCAGGTTGGAGCAGCCTGTATCTCAGCACAGGAATAAGGTAGGGAAGAATTCTAAGGATCATTTTGACTGCCTCCAGAAGTTAGATCAGATGGCAAATTGTATTTGGTGCCAGGTCTTTCCCTTTAGGTTTTACCCCAACAATGTTTTCATTAGTTTCGCTCACTCTCGAAATCAAGCATTTTACAGCAGGTTGGAGCAGCCTGTATCTCAGCACAGGAATAAGGTAGGGAAGAATTCAAATACTCATTTTGACTGCCTCCAGAAGTTAGAACAGATGGCCAATTGTATTTGGTGCTAGGTCTTTCCCTTTAGGTTTTACCCCAACAATGTTTTCATTAGTTTCGCTCACTCCCGAAATCAAGCATTTTACAGCAGGTTGGAGCAGCCTGTATCTCAGCACAGGAATAAGGTAGGGAAGAATTCTAAGGATCATTTTGACTGCCTCCAGAAGTTAGATCAGATGGCAAATTGTATTTGGTGCTAGGTCTTTCCCTTTAGGTTTTACCCCAACAATGTTTTCATTAGTTTCGCTCACTCTCGAAATCAAGCATTTTACAGCAGGTTGGAGCAGCCTGTATCTCAGCACAGGAATAAGGTAGGGAAGAATTCTAAGGATCATTTTGACTGCCTCCAGAAGTTAGATCAGATGGCAAATTGTATTTGGTGCTAGGTCTTTCCCTTTAGGTTTTACCCCAACAATGTTTTCATTAGTTTCGCTCACTCTCGAAATCAAGCATTTTACAGCAGGTTGGAGCAGCCTGTATCTCAGCACAGGAATAAGGTAGGGAAGAATTCAAATACTCATTTTGACTGCCTCCAGAAGTTAGATCAGATGGCCAATGCAATTTGGAGCTAGGCCTTTCCCTTTAGGTTTTACCCCAACAATGTTTTCATTAGTTTCGCTCACTCTCGAAATCAAGCATTTTACAGCAGGTTGGAGCAGCCTGTATCTCACCACAGGAATAAGGTAGGGAAGAATTCTAAGGATCATTTTGACTGCCTCCAGAAGTTAGATCAGATGGCCAATGGAATTTGGTGCTAGGCCTTTCCCTTTAGTTTTTACCCCAACAATGTTTTCATTAGTTTCGCTCACTCTCGAAATCAAGCATTTTACAGCAGGTTGGAGCAGCCTGTATCTCAGCACAGGAATAAGGTAGGGAAGAATTCAAATACTCATTTTGACTGCCTCCAGAAGTTAGATCAGATGGCAAATTGTATTTGGTGCTAGGTCTTTCCCTTTAGGTTTTACCCCAACAATGTTTTCATTAGTTTCGATCACTCTCGAAATCAAGCGTTTAACAGCAGGTTGGAGCAGCCTGTATCTCAGCACAGGAATAAGGTAGGGAAGAATTCTAAGGATCATTTTGACTGCCTCCAGAAGTTAGATCAGATGGCAAATTGTATTTGGTGCCAGGTCTTTCCCTTTAGGTTTTACCCCAACAATGTTTTCATTAGTTTCGCTCACTCTCGAAATCAAGCATTTTACAGCAGGTTGGAGCAGCCTGTATCTCAGCACAGGAATAAGGTAGGGAAGAATTCAAATACTCATTTTGACTGCCTCCAGAAGTTAGATCAGATGGCCAATGCAATTTGGTGCTAGGCCTTTCCCTTTAGGTTTTACCCCAACAATGTTTTCATTAGTTTCGCTCACTCTCGAAATCAAGCATTTTACAGCAGGTTGGAGCAGCCTGTATCTCAGCACAGGAATAAGGTAGGGAAGAATTCTAAGGATCATTTTGACTGCCTCCAAAAGTTAGATCAGATGGCCAATGCAATTTGGTGCTAGGCCTTTCCCTTTAGGTTTTACCCCAACAATGTTTTCATTAGTTTCGATCACTCTCGAAATCAAGCATTTTACAGCAGGTTGGAGCAGCCTGTATCTCAGCACAGGAATAAGGTAGGGAAGAATTCAAATACTCATTTTGACTGCCTCCAGAAGTTAGATCAGATGGCCAATGCAATTTGGCGCTAGGCCTTTCCCTTTAGGTTTTACCCCAACAATGTTTTCATTAGTTTCGATCACTCTCGAAATCAAGCATTTTACAGCAGGTTGGAGCAGCCTGTATCTCAGCACAGGAATAAGGTAGGGAAGAATTCTAAGGATCATTTTGACTGCTTCCAGAAGTTAGATCAGATGGCAAATTGTATTTGGTGCTAGGTCTTTCCCTTTAGGTTTTACCCCAACAATGTTTTCATTAGTTTCGCTCACTCTCGAAATCAAGCATTTTACAGCAGGTTGGAGCAGCCTGTATCTCAGCACAGGAATAAGGTAGGGAAGAATTCTAAGGATCATTTTGACTGCCTCCAGAAGTTAGATCAGATGGCAAATTGTATTTGGTGCTAGGTCTTTCCCTTTAGGTTTTACCCCAACAATGTTTTCATTAGTTTCGCTCACTCTCGAAATCAAGCATTTTACAGCAGGTTGGAGCAGCCTGTATCTCAGCACAGGAATAAGGTAGGGAAGAATTCAAATACTCATTTTGACTGCCTCCAGAAGTTAGATCAGATGGCCAATGGAATTTGGTGCTAGGTCTTTCCCTTTAGGTTTTACCCCAACAATGTTTTCATTAGTTTCGCTCACTCTCGAAATCAAGCATTTTACAGCAGGTTGGAGCAGCCTGTATCTCAGCACAGAATAAGGTAGGGAAGAATTCAAATACTCATTTTGACTGCCTCCAGAAGTTAGATCAGATGGCAAATTGTATTTGGTGCTAGGTCTTTCCCTTTAGGTTTTACCCCAACAATGTTTTCATTAGTTTCGCTCACTCTCGAAATCAAGCATTTTACAGCAGGTTGGAGCAGCCTGTATCTCAGCACAGGAATAAGGTAGGGAAGAATTCTAAGGATCATTTTGACTGCCTCCAGAAGTTAGATCAGATGGCCAATGGAATTTGGTGCTAGGCCTTTCCCTTTAGGTTTTACCCCAACAATGTTTTCATTAGTTTCGCTCACTCTCGAAATCAAGCATTTTACAGCAGGTTGGAGCAGCCTGTATCTCAGCACAGGAATAAGGTAGGGAAGAATTCAAATACTCATTTTGACTGCCTCCAGAAGTTAGATCAGATGGCCAATGCAATTTGGTGCTAGGCCTTTCCCTTTAGGTTTTACCCCAACAATGTTTTCATTAGTTTCGCTCACTCTCGAAATCAAGCATTTTACAGCAGGTTGGAGCAGCCTGTATCTCAGCACAGGAATAAGGTAGGGAAGAATTCAAATACTCATTTTGACTGCCTCCAGAAGTTAGATCAGATGGCAAATTGTATTTGGTGCTAGGTCTTTCCCTTTAGGTTTTACCCCAACAATGTTTTCATTAGTTTCGATCACTCTCGAAATCAAGCATTTAACAGCAGGTTGGAGCACCCTGTATCTCAGCACAGGAATAAGGTAGGGAAGAATTCTAAGGATCATTTTGACTGCCTCCAGAAGTTAGATCAGATGGCAAATTGTATTTGGTGCCAGGTCTTTCCCTTTAGGTTTTACCCCAACAATGTTTTCATTAGTTTCGCTCACTCTCGAAATCAAGCATTTTACAGCAGGTTGGAGCAGCCTGTATCTCAGCACAGGAATAAGGTAGGGAAGAATTCAAATACTCATTTTGACTGCCTCCAGAAGTTAGATCAGATGGCCAATGGAATTTGGTGCTAGGTCTTTCCCTTTAGGTTTTACCCCAACAATGTTTTCATTAGTTTCGCTCACTCTCGAAATCAAGCATTTTACAGCAGGTTGGAGCAGCCTGTATCTCCAGCACAGGAATAAGGTAGGGAAGAATTCAAATACTCATTTTGACTGCCTCCAGAAGTTAGATCAGATGGCAAATTGTATTTGGTGCCAGGTCTTTCCCTTTAAGTTTTACCCCAACAATGTTTTCATTAGTTTCGCTCACTCTCGAAATCAAGCATTTTACAGCAGGTTGGAGCAGCCTGTATCTCAGCACAGGAATAAGGTAGGGAAGAATTCTAAGGATCATTTTGACTGCCTCCAGAAGTTAGATCAGATGGCAAATTGTATTTGGTGCTAGGTCTTTCCCTTTAGGTTTTACCCCAACAATGTTTTCATTAGTTTCGATCACTCTCGAAATCAAGCATTTTACAGCAGGTTGGAGCAGCCTGTATCTCAGCACAGGAATAAGGTAGGGAAGAATTCAAATACTCATTTTGACTGCTTCCAGAAGTTAGATCAGATGGCAAATTGTATTTGGTGCTAGGTCTTTCCCTTTAGGTTTTACCCCAACAATGTTTTCATTAGTTTCGATCACTCTCGAAATCAAGCATTTTACAGCAGGTTGGAGCAGCCTGTATCTCAGCACAGGAATAAGGTAGGGAAGAATTCTAAGGATCATTTTGACTGCCTCCAGAAGTTAGATCAGATGGCAAATTGTATTTGGTGCCAGGTCTTTCCCTTTAGGTTTTACCCCAACAATGTTTTCATTAGTTTCGCTCACTCTCGAAATCAAGCATTTTACAGCAGGTTGGAGCAGCCTGTATCTCAGCACAGGAATAAGGTAGGGAAGAATTCAAATACTCATTTTGACTGCCTCCAGAAGTTAGATCAGATGGCCAATGGAATTTGGTGCTAGGTCTTTCCCTTTAGGTTTTACCCCAACAATGTTTTCATTAGTTTCGCTCACTCTCGAAATCAAGCATTTTACAGCAGGTTGGAGCAGCCTGTATCTCAGCACAGGAATAAGGTAGGGAAGAATTCTAAGGATCATTTTGACTGCCTCCAGAAGTTAGATCAGATGGCAAATTGTATTTGGTGCTAGGTCTTTCCCTTTAGGTTTTACCCCAACAATGTTTTCATTAGTTTCGCTCACTCTCGAAATCAAGCATTTTACAGCAGGTTGGAGCAGCCTGTATCTCAGCACAGGAATAAGGTAGGGAAGAATTCTAAGGATCATTTTGACTGCCTCCAGAAGTTAGATCAGATGGCAAATTGTATTTGGTGCCAGGTCTTTCCCTTTAGGTTTTACCCCAACAATGTTTTCATTAGTTTCGCTCACTCTCGAAATCAAGCATTTTACTGCAGGTTGGAGCAGCCTGTATCTCAGCACAGGAATAAGGTAGGGAAGAATTCTAAGGATCATTTTGACTGCCTCCAGAAGTTAGAACAGATGGCCAATGCAATTTGGTGCTAGGCCTTTCCCTTTAGGTTTTACCCCAAGAATGTTTTCATTAGTTTCGCTCACTCTCGAAATCAAGCATTTTACAGCAGGTTGGAGCAGCCTGTATCTCAGCACAGGAATAAGGTAGGGAAGAATTCAAATACTCATTTTGACTGCTTCCAGAAGTTAGATCAGATGGCAAATTGTATTTGGTGCTAGGTCTTTCCCTTTAGGTTTTACCCCAACAATGTTTTCATTAGTTTCGATCACTCTCGAAATCAAGCATTTTACAGCAGGTTGGAGCAGCCTGTATCTCAGCACAGGAATAAGGTAGGGAAGAATTCTAAGGATCATTTTGACTGCCTCCAGAAGTTAGATCAGATGGCAAATTGTATTTGGTGCCAGGTCTTTCCCTTTAGGTTTTACCCCAACAATGTTTTCATTAGTTTCGCTCACTCTCGAAATCAAGCATTTTACAGCAGGTTGGAGCAGCCTGTATCTCAGCACAGGAATAAGGTAGGGAAGAATTCAAATACTCATTTTGACTGCCTCCAGAAGTTAGATCAGATGGCCAATGCAATTTGGTGCTAGGCCTTTCCCTTTAGGTTTTACCCCAACAATGTTTTCATTAGTTTCGCTCACTCTCGAAATCAAGCATTTTACAGCAGGTTGGAGCAGCCTGTATCTCAGCACAGGAATAAGGTAGGGAAGAATTCAAATACTCATTTTGACTGCCTCCAGAAGTTAGATCAGATGGCAAATTGTATTTGGTGCTAGGTCTTTCCCTTTAGGTTTTACCCCAACAATGTTTTCATTAGTTTCGATCACTCTCGAAATCAAGCATTTTACAGCAGGTTGGAGCAGCCTGTATCTCAGCACAGGAATAAGGTAGGGAAGAATTCTAAGGATCATTTTGACTGCCTCCAGAAGTTAGATCAGATGGCCAATGGAATTTGGTGCTAGGCCTTTCCCTTTAGGTTTTACCCCAACAATGTTTTCATTAGTTTCGCTCACTCTCGAAATCAAGCATTTTACAGCAGGTTGGAGCAGCCTGTATCTCAGCACAGGAATAAGGTAGGGAAGAATTCAAATACTCATTTTGACTGCCTCCAGAAGTTAGATCAGATGGCCAATGCAATTTGGTGCTAGGCCTTTCCCTTTAGGTTTTACCCCAACAATGTTTTCATTAGTTTCGCTCACTCTCGAAATCAAGCATTTTACAGCAGGTTGGAGCAGCCTGTATCTCAGCACAGGAATAAGGTAGGGAAGAATTCAAATACTCATTTTGACTGCCTCCAGAAGTTAGATCAGATGGCAAATTGTATTTGGTGCTAGGTCTTTCCCTTTAGGTTTTACCCCAACAATGTTTTCATTAGTTTCGATCACTCTCGAAATCAAGCATTTAACAGCAGGTTGGAGCACCCTGTATCTCAGCACAGGAATAAGGTAGGGAAGAATTCTAAGGATCATTTTGACTGCCTCCAGAAGTTAGATCAGATGGCAAATTGTATTTGGTGCCAGGTCTTTCCCTTTAGGTTTTACCCCAACAATGTTTTCATTAGTTTCGCTCACTCTCGAAATCAAGCATTTTACAGCAGGTTGGAGCAGCCTGTATCTCAGCACAGGAATAAGGTAGGGAAGAATTCAAATACTCATTTTGACTGCCTCCAGAAGTTAGATCAGATGGCCAATTGTATTTGGTGCTAGGTCTTTCCCTTTAGGTTTTACCCCAACAATGTTTTCATTAGTTTCGCTCACTCTCGAAATCAAGCATTTTACAGCAGGTTGGAGCAGCCTGTATCTCCAGCACAGGAATAAGGTAGGGAAGAATTCAAATACTCATTTTGACTGCCTCCAGAAGTTAGATCAGATGGCAAATTGTATTTGGTGCCAGGTCTTTCCCTTTAAGTTTTACCCCAACAATGTTTTCATTAGTTTCGCTCACTCTCGAAATCAAGCATTTTACAGCAGGTTGGAGCAGCCTGTATCTCAGCACAGGAATAAGGTAGGGAAGAATTCTAAGGATCATTTTGACTGCCTCCAGAAGTTAGATCAGATGGCAAATTGTATTTGGTGCTAGGTCTTTCCCTTTAGGTTTTACCCCAACAATGTTTTCATTAGTTTCGATCACTCTCGAAATCAAGCATTTTACAGCAGGTTGGAGCAGCCTGTATCTCAGCACAGGAATAAGGTAGGGAAGAATTCAAATACTCATTTTGACTGCTTCCAGAAGTTAGATCAGATGGCAAATTGTATTTGGTGCTAGGTCTTTCCCTTTAGGTTTTACCCCAACAATGTTTTCATTAGTTTCGATCACTCTCGAAATCAAGCATTTTACAGCAGGTTGGAGCAGCCTGTATCTCAGCACAGGAATAAGGTAGGGAAGAATTCTAAGGATCATTTTGACTGCCTCCAGAAGTTAGATCAGATGGCAAATTGTATTTGGTGCCAGGTCTTTCCCTTTAGGTTTTACCCCAACAATGTTTTCATTAGTTTCGCTCACTCTCGAAATCAAGCATTTTACAGCAGGTTGGAGCAGCCTGTATCTCAGCACAGGAATAAGGTAGGGAAGAATTCAAATACTCATTTTGACTGCCTCCAGAAGTTAGATCAGATGGCCAATGGAATTTGGTGCTAGGTCTTTCCCTTTAGGTTTTACCCCAACAATGTTTTCATTAGTTTCGCTCACTCTCGAAATCAAGCATTTTACAGCAGGTTGGAGCAGCCTGTATCTCAGCACAGGAATAAGGTAGGGAAGAATTCTAAGGATCATTTTGACTGCCTCCAGAAGTTAGATCAGATGGCAAATTGTATTTGGTGCCAGGTCTTTCCCTTTAGGTTTTACCCCAACAATGTTTTCATTAGTTTCGCTCACTCTCGAAATCAAGCATTTTACTGCAGGTTGGAGCAGCCTGTATCTCAGCACAGGAATAAGGTAGGGAAGAATTCAAATACTCATTTTGACTGCCTCCAGAAGTTAGATCAGATGGCCAATGGAATTTGGTGCTAGGTCTTTCCCTTTAGGTTTTACCCCAACAATGTTTTCATTAGTTTCGCTCACTCTCGAAATCAAGCATTTTACAGCAGGTTGGAGCAGCCTGTATCTCAGCACAGGAATAAGGTAGGGAAGAATTCAAATACTCATTTTGACTGCCTCCAGAAGTTAGATCAGATGGCAAATTGTATTTGGTGCCAGGTCTTTCCCTTTAGGTTTTACCCCAACAATGTTTTCATTAGTTTCGATCACTCTCGAAATCAAGCATTTTACAGCAGGTTGGAGCAGCCTGTATCTCAGCACAGGAATAAGGTAGGGAAGAATTCTAAGGATCATTTTGACTGCCTCCAGAAGTTAGAACAGATGGCCAATGCAATTTGGTGCTAGGCCTTTCCCTTTAGGTTTTACCCCAAGAATGTTTTCATTAGTTTCGCTCACTCTCGAAATCAAGCATTTTACAGCAGGTTGGAGCAGCCTGTATCTCAGCACAGGAATAAGGTAGGGAAGAATTCAAATACTCATTTTGACTGCTTCCAGAAGTTAGATCAGATGGCAAATTGTATTTGGTGCTAGGTCTTTCCCTTTAGGTTTTACCCCAACAATGTTTTCATTAGTTTCGATCACTCTCGAAATCAAGCATTTTACAGCAGGTTGGAGCAGCCTGTATCTCAGCACAGGAATAAGGTAGGGAAGAATTCTAAGGATCATTTTGACTGCCTCCAGAAGTTAGATCAGATGGCAAATTGTATTTGGTGCCAGGTCTTTCCCTTTAGGTTTTACCCCAACAATGTTTTCATTAGTTTCGCTCACTCTCGAAATCAAGCATTTTACAGCAGGTTGGAGCAGCCTGTATCTCAGCACAGGAATAAGGTAGGGAAGAATTCAAATACTCATTTTGACTGCCTCCAGAAGTTAGATCAGATGGCCAATGCAATTTGGTGCTAGGTCTTTCCCTTTAGGTTTTACCCCAACAATGTTTTCATTAGTTTCGCTCACTCTCGAAATCAAGCATTTTACAGCAGGTTGGAGCAGCCTGTATCTCAGCACAGGAATAAGGTAGGGAAGAATTCAAATACTCATTTTGACTGCCTCCAGAAGTTAGATCAGATGGCAAATTGTATTTGGTGCTAGGTCTTTCCCTTTAGGTTTTACCCCAACAATGTTTTCATTAGTTTCGATCACTCTCGAAATCAAGCATTTTACAGCAGGTTGGAGCAGCCTGTATCTCAGCACAGGAATAAGGTAGGGAAGAATTCTAAGGATCATTTTGACTGCCTCCAGAAGTTAGATCAGATGGCCAATGGAATTTGGTGCTAGGCCTTTCCCTTTAGGTTTTACCCCAACAATGTTTTCATTAGTTTCGCTCACTCTCGAAATCAAGCATTTTACAGCAGGTTGGAGCAGCCTGTATCTCAGCACAGGAATAAGGTAGGGAAGAATTCAAATACTCATTTTGACTGCCTCCAGAAGTTAGATCAGATGGCAAATTGTATTTGGTGCTAGGTCTTTCCCTTTAGGTTTTACCCCAACAATGTTTTCATTAGTTTCGATCACTCTCGAAATCAAGCATTTAACAGCAGGTTGGAGCACCCTGTATCTCAGCACAGGAATAAGGTAGGGAAGAATTCTAAGGATCATTTTGACTGCCTCCAGAAGTTAGATCAGATGGCAAATTGTATTTGGTGCCAGGTCTTTCCCTTTAGGTTTTACCCCAACAATGTTTTCATTAGTTTCGCTCACTCTCGAAATCAAGCATTTTACAGCAGGTTGGAGCAGCCTGTATCTCAGCACAGGAATAAGGTAGGGAAGAATTCAAATACTCATTTTGACTGCCTCCAGAAGTTAGATCAGATGGCCAATGGAATTTGGTGCTAGGTCTTTCCCTTTAGGTTTTACCCCAACAATGTTTTCATTAGTTTCGCTCACTCTCGAAATCAAGCATTTTACAGCAGGTTGGAGCAGCCTGTATCTCCAGCACAGGAATAAGGTAGGGAAGAATTCAAATACTCATTTTGACTGCCTCCAGAAGTTAGATCAGATGGCAAATTGGATTTGGTGCCAGGTCTTTCCCTTTAAGTTTTACCCCAACAATGTTTTCATTAGTTTCGCTCACTCTCGAAATCAAGCATTTTACAGCAGGTTGGAGCAGCCTGTATCTCAGCACAGGAATAAGGTAGGGAAGAATTCTAAGGATCATTTTGACTGCCTCCAGAAGTTAGATCAGATGGCCAATTGTATTTGGTGCTAGGTCTTTCCCTTTAGGTTTTACCCCAACAATGTTTTCATTAGTTTCGATCACTCTCGAAATCAAGCATTTTACAGCAGGTTGGAGCAGCCTGTATCTCAGCACAGGAATAAGGTAGGGAAGAATTCAAATACTCATTTTGACTGCTTCCAGAAGTTAGATCAGATGGCCAATGGAATTTGGTGCTAGGTCTTTCCCTTTAGGTTTTACCCCAACAATGTTTTCATTAGTTTCGATCACTCTCGAAATCAAGCATTTTACAGCAGGTTGGAGCAGCCTGTATCTCAGCACAGGAATAAGGTAGGGAAGAATTCTAAGGATCATTTTGACTGCCTCCAGAAGTTAGATCAGATGGCAAATTGTATTTGGTGCCAGGTCTTTCCCTTTAGGTTTTACCCCAACAATGTTTTCATTAGTTTCGCTCACTCTCGAAATCAAGCATTTTACAGCAGGTTGGAGCAGCCTGTATCTCAGCACAGGAATAAGGTAGGGAAGAATTCAAATACTCATTTTGACTGCCTCCAGAAGTTAGATCAGATGGCCAATGGAATTTGGTGCTAGGTCTTTCCCTTTAGGTTTTACCCCAACAATGTTTTCATTAGTTTCGCTCACTCTCGAAATCAAGCATTTTACAGCAGGTTGGAGCAGCCTGTATCTCAGCACAGGAATAAGGTAGGGAAGAATTCTAAGGATCATTTTGACTGCCTCCAGAAGTTAGATCAGATGGCAAATTGTATTTGGTGCTAGGTCTTTCCCTTTAGGTTTTACCCCAACAATGTTTTCATTAGTTTCGATCACTCTCGAAATCAAGCATTTTACAGCAGGTTGGAGCAGCCTGTATCTCAGCACAGGAATAAGGTAGGGAAGAATTCTAAGGATCATTTTGACTGCCTCCAGAAGTTAGATCAGATGGCAAATTGTATTTGGTGCCAGGTCTTTCCCTTTAGGTTTTACCCCAACAATGTTTTCATTAGTTTCGCTCACTCTCGAAATCAAGCATTTTACTGCAGGTTGGAGCAGCCTGTATCTCAGCACAGGAATAAGGTAGGGAAGAATTCAAATACTCATTTTGACTGCCTCCAGAAGTTAGATCAGATGGCCAATGGAATTTGGTGCTAGGTCTTTCCCTTTAGGTTTTACCCCAACAATGTTTTCATTAGTTTCGCTCACTCTCGAAATCAAGCATTTTACAGCAGGTTGGAGCAGCCTGTATCTCAGCACAGGAATAAGGTAGGGAAGAATTCAAATACTCATTTTGACTGCCTCCAGAAGTTAGATCAGATGGCAAATTGTATTTGGTGCCAGGTCTTTCCCTTTAGGTTTTACCCCAACAATGTTTTCATTAGTTTCGATCACTCTCGAAATCAAGCATTTTACAGCAGGTTGGAGCAGCCTGTATCTCAGCACAGGAATAAGGTAGGGAAGAATTATAAGGATCATTTTGACTGCCTCCAGAAGTTAGAACAGATGGCCAATGCAATTTGGTGCTAGGCCTTTCCCTTTAGGTTTTACCCCAAGAATGTTTTCATTAGTTTCGCTCACTCTCGAAATCAAGCATTTTACAGCAGGTTGGAGCAGCCTGTATCTCAGCACAGGAATAAGGTAGGGAAGAATTCAAATACTCATTTTGACTGCTTCCAGAAGTTAGATCAGATGGCAAATTGTATTTGGTGCTAGGTCTTTCCCTTTAGGTTTTACCCCAACAATGTTTTCATTAGTTTCGATCACTCTCGAAATCAAGCATTTTACAGCAGGTTGGAGCAGCCTGTATCTCAGCACAGGAATAAGGTAGGGAAGAATTCTAAGGATCATTTTGACTGCCTCCAGAAGTTAGATCAGATGGCAAATTGTATTTGGTGCCAGGTCTTTCCCTTTAGGTTTTACCCCAACAATGTTTTCATTAGTTTCGCTCACTCTCGAAATCAAGCATTTTACAGCAGGTTGGAGCAGCCTGTATCTCAGCACAGGAATAAGGTAGGGAAGAATTCAAATACTCATTTTGACTGCCTCCAGAAGTTAGATCAGATGGCCAATGCAATTTGGTGCTAGGTCTTTCCCTTTAGGTTTTACCCCAACAATGTTTTCATTAGTTTCGCTCACTCTCGAAATCAAGCATTTTACAGCAGGTTGGAGCAGCCTGTATCTCAGCACAGGAATAAGGTAGGGAAGAATTCATATACTCATTTTGACTGCCTCCAGAAGTTAGATCAGATGGCAAATTGTATTTGGTGCCAGGTCTTTCCCTTTAGGTTTTACCCCAACAATGTTTTCATTAGTTTCGATCACTCTCGAAATCAAGCATTTTACAGCAGGTTGGAGCAGCCTGTATCTCAGCACAGGAATAAGGTAGGGAAGAATTCAAATACTCATTTTGACTGCCTCCAGAAGTTAGATCAGATGGCCAATGCAATTTGGTGCTAGGCCTTTCCCTTTAGGTTTTACCCCAACAATGTTTTCATTAGTTTCGCTCACTCTCGAAATCAAGCATTTTACAGCAGGTTGGAGCAGCCTGTATCTCAGCACAGGAATAAGGTAGGGAAGAATTCAAATACTCATTTTGACTGCCTCCAGAAGTTAGATCAGATGGCAAATTGTATTTGGTGCTAGGTCTTTCCCTTTAGGTTTTACCCCAACAATGTTTTCATTAGTTTCGATCACTCTCGAAATCAAGCGTTTAACAGCAGGTTGGAGCAGCCTGTATCTCAGCACAGGAATAAGGTAGGGAAGAATTCTAAGGATCATTTTGACTGCCTCCAGAAGTTAGATCAGATGGCAAATTGTATTTGGTGCCAGGTCTTTCCCTTTAGGTTTTACCCCAACAATGTTTTCATTAGTTTCGCTCACTCTCGAAATCAAGCATTTTACAGCAGGTTGGAGCAGCCTGTATCTCAGCACAGGAATAAGGTAGGGAAGAATTCTAAGGATCATTTTGACTGCCTCCAAAAGTTAGATCAGATGGCCAATGCAATTTGGTGCTAGGCCTTTCCCTTTAGGTTTTACCCCAACAATGTTTTCATTAGTTTCGATCACTCTCGAAATCAAGCATTTTACAGCAGGTTGGAGCAGCCTGTATCTCAGCACAGGAATAAGGTAGGGAAGAATTCAAATACTCATTTTGACTGCCTCCAGAAGTTAGATCAGATGGCCAATGCAATTTGGTGCTAGGCCTTTCCCTTTAGGTTTTACCCCAACAATGTTTTCATTAGTTTCGATCACTCTCGAAATCAAGCATTTTACAGCAGGTTGGAGCAGCCTGTATCTCAGCACAGGAATAAGGTAGGGAAGAATTCTAAGGATCATTTTGACTGCTTCCAGAAGTTAGATCAGATGGCAAATTGTATTTGGTGCTAGGTCTTTCCCTTTAGGTTTTACCCCAACAATGTTTTCATTAGTTTCGCTCACTCTCGAAATCAAGCATTTTACAGCAGGTTGGAGCAGCCTGTATCTCAGCACAGGAATAAGGTAGGGAAGAATTCTAAGGATCATTTTGACTGCCTCCAGAAGTTAGATCAGATGGCAAATTGTATTTGGTGCTAGGTCTTTCCCTTTAGGTTTTACCCCAACAATGTTTTCATTAGTTTCGCTCACTCTCGAAATCAAGCATTTTACAGCAGGTTGGAGCAGCCTGTATCTCAGCACAGAATAAGGTAGGGAAGAATTCAAATACTCATTTTGACTGCCTCCAGAAGTTAGATCAGATGGCAAATTGTATTTGGTGCTAGGTCTTTCCCTTTAGGTTTTACCCCAACAATGTTTTCATTAGTTTCGCTCACTCTCGAAATCAAGCATTTTACAGCAGGTTGGAGCAGCCTGTATCTCAGCACAGGAATAAGGTAGGGAAGAATTCAAATACTCTTTTTGACTGCCTCCAGAAGTTAGATCAGATGGCCAATGCAATTTGGTGCTAGGCCTTTCCCTTTAGGTTTTACCCCAACAATGTTTTCATTAGTTTCGCTCACTCTCGAAATCAAGCATTTTACAGCAGGTTGGAGCAGCCTGTATCTCAGCACAGGAATAAGGTAGGGAAGAATTCAAATACTCATTTTGACTGCCTCCAGAAGTTAGATCAGATGGCCAATGCAATTTGGTGCTAGGCCTTTCCCTTTAGGTTTTACCCCAACAATGTTTTCATTAGTTTCGCTCACTCTCGAAATCAAGCATTTTACAGCAGGTTGGAGCAGCCTGTATCTCAGCACAGGAATAAGGTAGGGAAGAATTCAAATACTCATTTTGACTGCCTCCAGAAGTTAGATCAGATGGCAAATTGTATTTGGTGCTAGGTCTTTCCCTTTAGGTTTTACCCCAACAATGTTTTCATTAGTTTCGATCACTCTCGAAATCAAGCATTTAACAGCAGGTTGGAGCACCCTGTATCTCAGCACAGGAATAAGGTAGGGAAGAATTCTAAGGATCATTTTGACTGCCTCCAGAAGTTAGATCAGATGGCAAATTGTATTTGGTGCCAGGTCTTTCCCTTTAGGTTTTACCCCAACAATGTTTTCATTAGTTTCGCTCACTCTCGAAATCAAGCATTTTACAGCAGGTTGGAGCAGCCTGTATCTCAGCACAGGAATAAGGTAGGGAAGAATTCAAATACTCATTTTGACTGCCTCCAGAAGTTAGATCAGATGGCCAATGGAATTTGGTGCTAGGTCTTTCCCTTTAGGTTTTACCCCAACAATGTTTTCATTAGTTTCGCTCACTCTCGAAATCAAGCATTTTACAGCAGGTTGGAGCAGCCTGTATCTCCAGCACAGGAATAAGGTAGGGAAGAATTCAAATACTCATTTTGACTGCCTCCAGAAGTTAGATCAGATGGCAAATTGTATTTGGTGCCAGGTCTTTCCCTTTAAGTTTTACCCCAACAATGTTTTCATTAGTTTCGCTCACTCTCGAAATCAAGCATTTTACAGCAGGTTGGAGCAGCCTGTATCTCAGCACAGGAATAAGGTAGGGAAGAATTCTAAGGATCATTTTGACTGCCTCCAGAAGTTAGATCAGATGGCAAATTGTATTTGGTGCTAGGTCTTTCCCTTTAGGTTTTACCCCAACAATGTTTTCATTAGTTTCGCTCACTCTCGAAATCAAGCATTTTACAGCAGCTTGGAGCAGCCTGTATCTCAGCACAGGAATAAGGTAGGGAAGAATTCAAATACTCATTTTGACTGCTTCCAGAAGTTAGATCAGATGGCAAATTGTATTTGGTGCTAGGTCTTTCCCTTTAGGTTTTACCCCAACAATGTTTTCATTAGTTTCGATCACTCTCGAAATCAAGCATTTTACAGCAGGTTGGAGCAGCTTGTATCTCAGCACAGGAATAAGGTAGGGAAGAATTCTAAGGATCATTTTGACTGCCTCCAGAAGTTAGATCAGATGGCAAATTGTATTTGGTGCCAGGTCTTTCCCTTTAGGTTTTACCCCAACAATGTTTTCATTAGTTTCGCTCACTCTCGAAATCAAGCATTTTACAGCAGGTTGGAGCAGCCTGTATCTCAGCACAGGAATAAGGTAGGGAAGAATTCAAATACTCATTTTGACTGCCTCCAGAAGTTAGATCAGATGGCCAATGGAATTTGGTGCTAGGTCTTTCCCTTTAGGTTTTACCCCAACAATGTTTTCATTAGTTTCGCTCACTCTCGAAATCAAGCATTTTACAGCAGGTTGGAGCAGCCTGTATCTCAGCACAGGAATAAGGTAGGGAAGAATTCATATACTCATTTTGACTGCCTCCAGAAGTTAGATCAGATGGCAAATTGTATTTGGTGCCAGGTCTTTCCCTTTAGGTTTTACCCCAACAATGTTTTCATTAGTTTCGCTCACTCTCGAAATCAAGCATTTTACAGCAGGTTGGAGCAGCCTGTATCTCAGCACATGAATAAGGTAGGGAAGAATTCTAAGGATCATTTTGACTGCCTCCAGAAGTTAGATCAGATGGCAAATTGTATTTGGTGCTAGGTCTTTCCCTTTAGGTTTTACCCCAACAATGTTTTCATTAGTTTCGCTCACTCTCGAAATCAAGCATTTTACAGCAGGTTGGAGCAGCCTGTATCTCAGCACAGGAATAAGGTAGGGAAGAATTCTAAGGATCATTTTGACTGCCTCCAGAAGTTAGATCAGATGGCAAATTGTATTTGGTGCCAGGTCTTTCCCTTTAGGTTTTACCCCAACAATGTTTTCATTAGTTTCGCTCACTCTCGAAATCAAGCATTTTACAGCAGGTTGGAGCAGCCTGTATCTCAGCACAGGAATAAGGTAGGGAAGAATTCTAAGGATCATTTTGACTGCCTCCAGAAGTTAGATCAGATGGCAAATTGTATTTGGTGCTAGGTCTTTCCCTTTAGGTTTTACCCCAACAATGTTTTCATTAGTTTCGATCACTCTCGAAATCAAGCATTTTACAGCAGGTTGGAGCAGCCTGTATCTCAGCACAGGAATAAGGTAGGGAAGAATTCAAATACTCATTTTGACTGCTTCCAGAAGTTAGATCAGATGGCCAATGGAATTTGGTGCTAGGTCTTTCCCTTTAGGTTTTACCCCAACAATGTTTTCATTAGTTTCGCTCACTCTCGAAATCAAGCATTTTACAGCAGGTTGGAGCAGCCTGTATCTCAGCACAGGAATAAGGTAGGGAAGAATTCATATACTCATTTTGACTGCCTCCAGAAGTTAGATCAGAGGGCAAATTGTATTTGGTGCCAGGTCTTTCCCTTTAGGTTTTACCCCAACAATGTTTTCATTAGTTTCGATCACTCTCGAAATCAAGCATTTTACAGCAGGTTGGAGCAGCCTGTATCTCAGCACATGAATAAGGTAGGGAAGAATTCTAAGGATCATTTTGACTGCCTCCAGAAGTTAGATCAGATGGCAAATTGTATTTGGTGCTAGGTCTTTCCCTTTAGGTTTTACCCCAACAATGTTTTCATTAGTTTCGCTCACTCTCGAAATCAAGCATTTTACAGCAGGTTGGAGCAGCCTGTATCTCAGCACAGGAATAAGGTAGGGAAGAATTCTAAGGATCATTTTGACTGCCTCCAGAAGTTAGATCAGATGGCAAATTGTATTTGGTGCCAGGTCTTTCCCTTTAGGTTTTACCCCAACAATGTTTTCATTAGTTTCGCTCACTCTCGAAATCAAGCATTTTACAGCAGGTTGGAGCAGCCTGTATCTCAGCACAGGAATAAGGTAGGGAAGAATTCAAATACTCATTTTGACTGCCTCCAGAAGTTAGATCAGATGGCAAATTGTATTTGGTGCCAGGTCTTTCCCTTTAGGTTTTACCCCAACAATGTTTTCATTAGTTTCGATCACTCTCGAAATCAAGCATTTTACAGCAGGTTGGAGCAGCCTGTATCTCAGCACAGGAATAAGGTAGGGAAGAATTCTAAGGATCATTTTGACTGCCTCCAGAAGTTAGAACAGATGGCCAATGCAATTTGGTGCTAGGCCTTTCCCTTTAGGTTTTACCCCAAGAATGTTTTCATTAGTTTCGCTCACTCTCGAAATCAAGCATTTTACAGCAGGTTGGAGCAGCCTGTATCTCAGCACAGGAATAAGGTAGGGAAGAATTCAAATACTCATTTTGACTGCTTCCAGAAGTTAGATCAGATGGCAAATTGTATTTGGTGCTAGGTCTTTCCCTTTAGGTTTTACCCCAACAATGTTTTCATTAGTTTCGATCACTCTCGAAATCAAGCATTTTACAGCAGGTTGGAGCAGCCTGTATCTCAGCACAGGAATAAGGTAGGGAAGAATTCTAAGGATCATTTTGACTGCCTCCAGAAGTTAGATCAGATGGCAAATTGTATTTGGTGCCAGGTCTTTCCCTTTAGGTTTTACCCCAACAATGTTTTCATTAGTTTCGCTCACTCTCGAAATCAAGCATTTTACAGCAGGTTGGAGCAGCCTGTATCTCAGCACAGGAATAAGGTAGGGAAGAATTCAAATACTCATTTTGACTGCCTCCAGAAGTTAGATCAGATGGCCAATGGAATTTGGTGCTAGGTCTTTCCCTTTAGGTTTTACCCCAACAATGTTTTCATTAGTTTCGCTCACTCTCGAAATCAAGCATTTTACAGCAGGTTGGAGCAGCCTGTATCTCAGCACAGGAATAAGGTAGGGAAGAATTCATATACTCATTTTGACTGCCTCCAGAAGTTAGATCAGATGGCAAATTGTATTTGGTGCCAGGTCTTTCCCTTTAGGTTTTACCCCAACAATGTTTTCATTAGTTTCGATCACTCTCGAAATCAAGCATTTTACAGCAGGTTGGAGCAGCCTGTATCTCAGCACAGGAATAAGGTAGGGAAGAATTCAAATACTCATTTTGACTGCCTCCAGAAGTTAGATCAGATGGCAAATTGTATTTGGTGCTAGGTCTTTCCCTTTAGGTTTTACCCCAACAATGTTTTCATTAGTTTCGCTCACTCTCGAAATCAAGCATTTTACAGCAGGTTGGAGCAGCCTGTATCTCAGCACAGGAATAAGGTAGGGAAGAATTCTAAGGATCATTTTGACTGCCTCCAGAAGCTAGATCAGATGGCAAATTGTATTTGGTGCCAGGTCTTTCCCTTTAGGTTTTACCCCAACAATGTTTTCATTAGTTTCGCTCACTCTCGAAATCAAGCATTTTACAGCAGGTTGGAGCAGCCTGTATCTCAGCACAGGAATAAGGTAGGGAAGAATTCTAAGGATCATTTTGACTGCCTCCAGAAGTTAGATCAGATGGCAAATTGTATTTGGTGCTAGGTCTTTCCCTTTAGCTTTTACCCCAACAATGTTTTCATTAGTTTCGCTCACTCTCGAAATCAAGCATTTTACAGCAGGTTGGAGCAGCCTGTATCTCAGCACAGGAATAAGGTAGGGAAGAATTCAAATACTCATTTTGACTGCCTCCAGAAGTTAGATCAGATGGCCAATGCAATTTGGTGCTAGGCCTTTCCCTTTAGGTTTTACCCCAACAATGTTTTCATTAGTTTCGCTCACTCTCGAAATCAAGCATTTTACAGCAGGTTGGAGCAGCCTGTATCTCAGCACAGGAATAAGGTAGGGAAGAATTCAAATACTCATTTTGACTGCCTCCAGAAGTTAGATCAGATGGCCAATGCAATTTGGTGCTAGGTCTTTCCCTTTAAGTTTTACCCCAACAATGTTTTCATTAGTTTCGCTCACTCTCGAAATCAAGCATTTTACAGCAGGTTGGAGCAGCCTGTATCTCAGCACAGGAATAAGGTAGGGAAGAATTCAAATACTCATTTTGACTGCCTCCAGAAGTTAGATCAGGTGGCCAATGCAATTTGGTGCTAGACCTTTCCCTTTAGGTTTTACCCCAACAATGTTTTCATTAGTTTCGCTCACTCTCGAAATCAAGCATTTTACAACAGGTTGGAGCAGCCTGTATCTCAGCACAGGAATAAGGTAGGGAAGAATTCTGAGGATAATTTTGACTGCCTCCAGAAGTTAGATCAGATGGCAAATGCAATTTGGTGCCAGGTCTTTCCCTTTAGTTTTTACCCCAACAATGTTTTCATTAGTTTCGCTCACTCTCGAAATCAAGCATTTTACAGCAGGTTGGAGCAGCCTGTATCTCAGCACAGGAATAAGGTAGGGAAGAATTCTAAGGATCATTTTGACTGCCTACAGAAGTTAGAACAGATGGGCAATGCAATTTGGTGCTAGGCCTTTCCCTTTAGGTTTTACCCCAACAATGTTTTCATTAGTTTCGCTCACTCTCGAAATCAAGCATTTTACAGCAGGTTGGAGCATCCTGTATCTCAGCACAGGAATAAGGTAGGGAAGAATTCAAATACTCATTTTGACTGCCTCCAGAAGTTAGATCAGATGGCCAATGGAATTTGGTGCTAGGTCTTTCCCTTTAGGTTTTACCCCAACAATGTTTTCATTAGTTTCGCTCACTCTCGAATTCAAGCATTTTACAGCAGGTTGGAGCAGCCTGTATCTCAGCACAGGAATAAGGTAGGGAAGAATTCTAAGGATCATTTTGACTGCCTCCAGAAGTTAGATCAGATGGCAAATTGTATTTGGTGCCAGGTCTTTCCCTTTAGGTTTTACCCCAACAATGTTTTCATTAGTTTCGCTCACTCTCGAAATCAAGCATTTTACAGCCGGTTGGAGCAGCCTGTATCTCAGCACAGGAATAAGGTAGGGAAGAATTCTAAGGATCATTTTGACTGCCTACAGAAGTTAGAACAGATGGCCAATGCAATTTGGTGCTAGGCCTTTCCCTTTAGGTTTTACCCCAACAATGTTTTCATTAGTTTCGCTCACTCTCGAAATCAAGCATTTTACAGGAGGTTGGAGCAGCCTGTATCTCAGCACAGGAATAAGGTAGGGAAGAATTCTAAGGATCATTTTGACTGCCTCCAGAAGTTAGATCAGATGGCAAATTGTATTTGGTGCCAGGTCTTTCCCTTTAGGTTTTACCCCAACAATGTTTTCATTAGTTTCGCTCACTCTCGAAATCAAGCATTTTACAGCAGGTTGGAGCAGCCTGTATCTCAGCACAGGAATAAGGTAGGGAAGAATTCTAAGGATCATTTTGATTGCCTACAGAAGTTAGAACAGATGGCCAATGCAATTTGGTGCTAGGCCTTTCCCTTTAGGTTTTACCCCAACAATGTTTTCATTAGTTTCGCTCACTCTCGAAATCAAGCATTTTACAGCAGGTTGGAGCAGCCTGTATCTCAGCACAGGAATAAGGTAGGGAAGAATTCTAAGGATCATTTTGACTGCCTCCAGAAGTTAGATCAGATGGCCAATGGAATTTGGTGCTAGGTCTTTCCCTTTAGGTTTTACCCCAACAATGTTTTCATTAGTTTCGCTCACTCTCGAAATCAAGCATTTTACAACAGGTTGGAGCAGCCTGTATCTCAGCACAGGAATAAGGTAGGGAAGAATTCAAATACTCATTTTGACTGCCTCCAGAAGTTAGATCAGATGGCAAATTGTATTTGGTGCTAGGTCTTTCCCTTTAGGTTTTACCCCAACAATGTTTTCATTAGTTTCGCTCACTCTCGAAATCAAGCATTTTACAGCAGGTTGGAGCAGCCTGTATCTCAGCACAGGAATAAGGTAGGGAAGAATTCAAATACTCATTTTGACTGCCTCCAGAAGTTAGATCAGATGGCCAATGCAATTTGGTGCTAGGCCTTTCCCTTTAGGTTTTACCCCAACAATGTTTTCATTAGTTTCGCTCACTCTCGAAATCAAGCATTTTACAGCAGGTTGGAGCAGCCTGTATCTCAGCACAGGAATAAGGTAGGGAAGAATTCAAATACTCATTTTGACTGCCTCCAGAAGTTAGATCAGATGGCCAATGGAATTTGGTGCTAGGTCTTTCCCTTTAGGTTTTACCCCAACAATGTTTTCATTAGTTTCGCTCACTCTCGAAATCAAGCATTTTACAGCAGGTTGGAGCAGCCTGTATCTCAGCACAGGAATAAGGTAGGGAAGAATTCAAATACTCATTTTGACTGCCTCCAGAAGTTAGATCAGATGGCCAATGGAATTTGGTGCTAGGTCTTTCCCTTTAGGTTTTACCCCAACAATGTTTTCATTAGTTTCGCTCACTCTCGAAATCAAGCATTTTACAGCAGGTTGGAGCAGCCTGTATCTCAGCACAGGAATAAGGTAGGGAAGAATTCTAAGGATCATTTTGACTGCCTACAGAAGTTAGAACAGATGGCCAATGCAATTTGGTGCTAGGCCTTTCCCTTTAGGTTTTACCCCAACAATGTTTTCATTAGTTTCGCTCACTCTCGAAATCAAGCATTTTACAGCAGGTTGGAGCAGCCTGTATCTCAGCACAGGAATAAGGTAGGGAAGAATTCTAAGGATCATTTTGACTGCCTCCAGAAGTTAGATCAGATGGCCAATGGAATTTGGTGCTAGGTCTTTCCCTTTAGGTTTTACCCCAACAATGTTTTCATTAGTTTCGCTCACTCTCGAAATCAAGCATTTTACAGCAGGTTGGAGCAGCCTGTATCTCAGCACAGGAATAAGGTAGGGAAGAATTCAAATACTCATTTTGACTGCCTCCAGAAGTTAGATCAGATGGCAAATTGTATTTGGTGCTAGGTCTTTCCCTTTAGGTTTTACCCCAACAATGTTTTCATTAGTTTCGCTCACTCTCGAAATCAAGCATTTTACAGCAGGTTGGAGCAGCCTGTATCTCAGCACAGGAATAAGGTAGGGAAGAATTCTAAGGATCATTTTGACTGCCTCCAGAAGTTAGATCAGATGGCAAATTGTATTTGGTGCTAGGTCTTTCCCTTTAGGTTTTACCCCAACAATGTTTTCATTAGTTTCGCTCACTCTCGAAATCAAGCATTTTACAGCAGGTTGGAGCAGCCTGTATCTCAGCACAGGAATAAGGTAGGGAAGAATTCAAATACTCATTTTGACTGCCTCCAGAAGTTAGATCAGATGGCCAATGCAATTTGGTGCTAGGCCTTTCCCTTTAGGTTTTACCCCAACAATGTTTTCATTAGTTTCGCTCACTCTCGAAATCAAGCATTTTACAGCAGGTTGGAGCAGCCTGTATCTCAGCACAGGAATAAGGTAGGGAAGAATTCAAATACTCATTTTGACTGCCTCCAGAAGTTAGATCAGGTGGCCAATGCAATTTGGTGCTAGACCTTTCCCTTTAGGTTTTACCCCAACAATGTTTTCATTAGTTTCGCTCACTCTCGAAATCAAGCATTTTACAACAGGTTGGAGCAGCCTGTATCTCAGCACAGGAATAAGGTAGGGAAGAATTCTAAGGATAATTTTGACTGCCTCCAGAAGTTAGATCAGATGGCAAATGCAATTTGGTGCCAGGTCTTTCCCTTTAGGTTTTACCCCAACAATGTTTTCATTAGTTTCGCTCACTCTCGAAATCAAGCATTTTACAGCAGGTTGGAGCAGCCTGTATCTCAGCACAGGAATAAGGTAGGGAAGAATTCTAAGGATCATTTTGACTGCCTACAGAAGTTAGAACAGATGGCCAATGAAATTTGGTGCTAGGCCTTTCCCTTTAGGTTTTACCCCAACAATGTTTTCATTAGTTTCGCTCACTCTCGAAATCAAGCATTTTACAGCAGGTTGGAGCAGCCTGTATCTCAGCACAGGAATAAGGTAGGGAAGAATTCAAATACTCATTTTGACTGCCTCCAGAAGTTAGATCAGATGGCCAATGGAATTTGGTGCTAGGTCTTTCCCTTTAGGTTTTACCCCAACAATGTTTTCATTAGTTTCGCTCACTCTCGAATTCAAGCATTTTACAGCAGGTTGGAGCAGCCTGTATCTCAGCACAGGAATAAGGTAGGGAAGAATTCTAAGGATCATTTTGACTGCCTCCAGAAGTTAGATCAGATGGCAAATTGTATTTGGTGCCAGGTCTTTCCCTTTAGGTTTTACCCCAACAATGTTTTCATTAGTTTCGCTCACTCTCGAAATCAAGCATTTTACAGCAGGTTGGAGCAGCCTGTATCTCAGCACAGGAATAAGGTAGGGAAGAATTCTAAGGATCATTTTGACTGCCTACAGAAGTTAGAACAGATGGCCAATGCAATTTGGTGCTAGGCCTTTCCCTTTAGGTTTTACCCCAACAATGTTTTCATTAGTTTCGCTCACTCTCGAAATCAAGCATTTTACAGGAGGTTGGAGCAGCCTGTATCTCAGCACAGGAATAAGGTAGGGAAGAATTCTAAGGATCATTTTGACTGCCTCCAGAAGTTAGATCAGATGGCAAATTGTATTTGGTGCCAGGTCTTTCCCTTTAGGTTTTACCCCAACAATGTTTTCATTAGTTTCGCTCACTCTCGAAATCAAGCATTTTACAGCAGGTTGGAGCAGCCTGTATCTCAGCACAGGAATAAGGTAGGGAAGAATTCTAAGGATCATTTTGACTGCCTCCAGAAGTTAGATCAGATGGCAAATTGTATTTGGTGCCAGGTCTTTCCCTTTAGGTTTTACCCCAACAATGTTTTCATTAGTTTCGCTCACTCTCGAAATCAAGCATTTTACAGCAGGTTGGAGCAGCCTGTATCTCAGCACAGGAATAAGGTAGGGAAGAATTCTAAGGATCATTTTGACTGCCTACAGAAGTTAGAACAGATGGCCAATGCAATTTGGTGCTAGGCCTTTCCCTTTAGGTTTTACCCCAACAATGTTTTCATTAGTTTCGCTCACTCTCGAAATCAAGCATTTTACAGGAGGTTGGAGCAGCCTGTATCTCAGCACAGGAATAAGGTAGGGAAGAATTCTAAGGATCATTTTGACTGCCTCCAGAAGTTAGATCAGATGGCCAATGGAATTTGGTGCTAGGTCTTTCCCTTTAGGTTTTACCCCAACAATGTTTTCATTAGTTTCGCTCACTCTCGAAATCAAGCATTTTACAACAGGTTGGAGCAGCCTGTATCTCAGCACAGGAATAAGGTAGGGAAGAATTCTAAGGATCATTTTGACTGCCTCCAGAAGTTAGATCAGATGGCAAATTGTATTTGGTGCCAGGTCTTTCCCTTTAGGTTTTACCCCAACAATGTTTTCATTAGTTTCGCTCACTCTCGAAATCAAGCATTTTACAGCAGGTTGGAGCAGCCTGTATCTCAGCACAGGAATAAGGTAGGGAAGAATTCAAATACTCATTTTGACTGCCTCCAGAAGTTAGATCAGATGGCCAATGGAATTTGGTGCTAGGTCTTTCCCTTTAGGTTTTACCCCAACAATGTTTTCATTAGTTTCGCTCACTCTCGAATTCAAGCATTTTACAGCAGGTTGGAGCAGCCTGTATCTCAGCACAGGAATAAGGTAGGGAAGAATTCTAAGGATCATTTTGACTGCCTCCAGAAGTTAGATCAGATGGCAAATTGTATTTGGTGCCAGGTCTTTCCCTTTAGGTTTTACCCCAACAATGTTTTCATTAGTTTCGCTCACTCTCGAAATCAAGCATTTTACAGCAGGTTGGAGCAGCCTGTATCTCAGCACAGGAATAAGGTAGGGAAGAATTCTAAGGATCATTTTGACTGCCTACAGAAGTTAGAACAGATGGCCAATGCAATTTGGTGCTAGGCCTTTCCCTTTAGGTTTTACCCCAACAATGTTTTCATTAGTTTCGCTCACTCTCGAAATCAAGCATTTTACAGGAGGTTGGAGCAGCCTGTATCTCAGCACAGGAATAAGGTAGGGAAGAATTCTAAGGATCATTTTGACTGCCTCCAGAAGTTAGATCAGATGGCAAATTGTATTTGGTGCCAGGTCTTTCCCTTTAGGTTTTACCCCAACAATGTTTTCATTAGTTTCGCTCACTCTCGAAATCAAGCATTTTACAGCAGGTTGGAGCAGCCTGTATCTCAGCACAGGAATAAGGTAGGGAAGAATTCTAAGGATCATTTTGACTGCCTCCAGAAGTTAGATCAGATGGCAAATTGTATTTGGTGCCAGGTCTTTCCCTTTAGGTTTTACCCCAACAATGTTTTCATTAGTTTCGCTCACTCTCGAAATCAAGCATTTTACAGCAGGTTGGAGCAGCCTGTATCTCAGCACAGGAATAAGGTAGGGAAGAATTCTAAGGATCATTTTGACTGCCTACAGAAGTTAGAACAGATGGCCAATGCAATTTGGTGCTAGGCCTTTCCCTTTAGGTTTTACCCCAACAATGTTTTCATTAGTTTCGCTCACTCTCGAAATCAAGCATTTTACAGGAGGTTGGAGCAGCCTGTATCTCAGCACAGGAATAAGGTAGGGAAGAATTCTAAGGATCATTTTGACTGCCTCCAGAAGTTAGATCAGATGGCCAATGGAATTTGGTGCTAGGTCTTTCCCTTTAGGTTTTACCCCAACAATGTTTTCATTAGTTTCGCTCACTCTCGAAATCAAGCATTTTACAACAGGTTGGAGCAGCCTGTATCTCAGCACAGGAATAAGGTAGGGAAGAATTCTAAGGATCATTTTGACTGCCTCCAGAAGTTAGATCAGATGGCAAATTGTATTTGGTGCCAGGTCTTTCCCTTTAGGTTTTACCCCAACAATGTTTTCATTAGTTTCGCTCACTCTCGAAATCAAGCATTTTACAGCAGGTTGGAGCAGCCTGTATCTCAGCACAGGAATAAGGTAGGGAAGAATTCTAAGGATCATTTTGACTGCCTACAGAAGTTAGAACAGATGGCCAATGCAATTTGGTGCTAGGCCTTTCCCTTTAGGTTTTACCCCAACAATGTTTTCATTAGTTTCGCTCACTCTCGAAATCAAGCATTTTACAGGAGGTTGGAGCAGCCTGTATCTCAGCACAGGAATAAGGTAGGGAAGAATTCTAAGGATCATTTTGACTGCCTCCAGAAGTTAGATCAGATGGCCAATGGAATTTGGTGCTAGGTCTTTCCCTTTAGGTTTTACCCCAACAATGTTTTCATTAGTTTCGCTCACTCTCGAAATCAAGCATTTTACAACAGGTTGGAGCAGCCTGTATCTCAGCACAGGAATAAGGTAGGGAAGAATTCAAATACTCATTTTGACTGCCTCCAGAAGTTAGATCAGATGGCAAATTGTATTTGGTGCTAGGTCTTTCCCTTTAGGTTTTACCCCAACAATGTTTTCATTAGTTTCGCTCACTCTCGAAATCAAGCATTTTACAGCAGGTTGGAGCAGCCTGTATCTCAGCACAGGAATAAGGTAGGGAAGAATTCTAAGGATCATTTTGACTGCCTACAGAAGTTAGAACAGATGGCCAATGCAATTTGGTGCTAGGCCTTTCCCTTTAGGTTTTACCCCAACAATGTTTTCATTAGTTTCGCTCACTCTCGAAATCAAGCATTTTACAGCAGGTTGGAGCAGCCTGTATCTCAGCACAGGAATAAGGTAGGGAAGAATTCTAAGGATCATTTTGACTGCCTCCAGAAGTTAGATCAGATGGCAAATTGTATTTGGTGCTAGGTCTTTCCCTTTAGGTTTTACCCCAACAATGTTTTCATTAGTTTCGATCACTCTCGAAATCAAGCATTTTACAGCAGGTTGGAGCAGCCTGTATCTCAGCACAGGAATAAGGTAGGGAAGAATTCAAATACTCATTTTGACTGCCTCCAGAAGTTAGATCAGATGGCAAATTGTATTTGGTGCTAGGTCTTTCCCTTTAGGTTTTACCCCAACAATGTTTTCATTAGTTTCGCTCACTCTCGAAATCAAGCATTTTACAGCAGGTTGGAGCAGCCTGTATCTCAGCACAGGAATAAGGTAGGGAAGAATTCAAATACTCATTTTGACTGCCTCCAGAAGTTAGATCAGATGGCCAATGCAATTTGGTGCTAGGCCTTTCCCTTTAGGTTTTACCCCAACAATGTTTTCATTAGTTTCGCTCACTCTCGAAATCAAGCATTTTACAGCAGGTTGGAGCAGCCTGTATCTCAGCACAGGAATAAGGTAGGGAAGAATTCAAATACTCATTTTGACTGCCTCCAGAAGTTAGATCAGATGGCCAATGGAATTTGGTGCTAGGTCTTTCCCTTTAGGTTTTACCCCAACAATGTTTTCATTAGTTTCGCTCACTCTCGAAATCAAGCATTTTACAGCAGGTTGGAGCAGCCTGTATCTCAGCACAGGAATAAGGTAGGGAAGAATTCAAATACTCATTTTGACTGCCTCCAGAAGTTAGATCAGATGGCCAATGCAATTTGGTGCTAGGCCTTTCCCTTTAGGTTTTACCCCAACAATGTTTTCATTAGTTTCGCTCACTCTCGAAATCAAGCATTTTACAGCAGGTTGGAGCAGCCTGTATCTCAGCACAGGAATAAGGTAGGGAAGAATTCAAATACTCATTTTGACTGCCTCCAGAAGTTAGATCAGATGGCCAATGGAATTTGGTGCTAGGTCTTTCCCTTTAGGTTTTACCCCAACAATGTTTTCATTAGTTTCGCTCACTCTCGAATTCAAGCATTTTACAGCAGGTTGGAGCAGCCTGTATCTCAGCACAGGAATAAGGTAGGGAAGAATTCTAAGGATCATTTTGACTGCCTCCAGAAGTTAGATCAGATGGCAAATTGTATTTGGTGCCGGGTCTTTCCCTTTAGGTTTTACCCCAACAATGTTTTCATTAGTTTCGCTCACTCTCGAAATCAAGCATTTTACAGCAGGTTGGAGCAGCCTGTATCTCAGCACAGGAATAAGGTAGGGAAGAATTCTAAGGATCATTTTGACTGCCTACAGAAGTTAGAACAGATGGACAATGCAATTTGGTGCTAGGCCTTTCCCTTTAGGTTTTACCCCAACAATGTTTTCATTAGTTTCGCTCACTCTCGAAATCAAGCATTTTACAGGAGGTTGGAGCAGCCTGTATCTCAGCACAGGAATAAGGTAGGGAAGAATTCTAAGGATCATTTTGACTGCCTCCAGAAGTTAGATCAGATGGCAAATTGTATTTGGTGCCAGGTCTTTCCCTTTAGGTTTTACCCCAACAATGTTTTCATTAGTTTCGCTCACTCTCGAAATCAAGCATTTTACAGCAGGTTGGAGCAGCCTGTATCTCAGCACAGGAATAAGGTAGGGAAGAATTCTAAGGATCATTTTGACTGCCTCCAGAAGTTAGATCAGATGGCAAATTGTATTTGGTGCCAGGTCTTTCCCTTTAGGTTTTACCCCAACAATGTTTTCATTAGTTTCGCTCACTCTCGAAATCAAGCATTTTACAGCAGGTTGGAGCAGCCTGTATCTCAGCACAGGAATAAGGTAGGGAAGAATTCTAAGGATCATTTTGACTGCCTACAGAAGTTAGAACAGATGGCCAATGCAATTTGGTGCTAGGCCTATCCCTTTAGGTTTTACCCCAACAATGTTTTCATTAGTTTCGCTCACTCTCGAAATCAAGCATTTTACAGCAGGTTGGAGCAGCCTGTATCTCAGCACAGGAATAAGGTAGGGAAGAATTCTAAGGATCATTTTGACTGCCTCCAGAAGTTAGATCAGATGGCCAATGGAATTTGGTGCTAGGTCTTTCCCTTTAGGTTTTACCCCAACAATGTTTTCATTAGTTTCGCTCACTCTCGAAATCAAGCATTTTACAACAGGTTGGAGCAGCCTGTATCTCAGCACAGGAATAAGGTAGGGAAGAATTCAAATACTCATTTTGACTGCCTCCAGAAGTTAGATCAGATGGCAAATTGTATTTGGTGCTAGGTCTTTCCCTTTAGGTTTTACCCCAACAATGTTTTCATTAGTTTCGCTCACTCTCGAAATCAAGCATTTTACAGCAGGTTGGAGCAGCCTGTATCTCAGCACAGGAATAAGGTAGGGAAGAATTCAAATACTCATTTTGACTGCCTCCAGAAGTTAGATCAGATGGCCAATGCAATTTGGTGCTAGGCCTTTCCCTTTAGGTTTTACCCCAACAATGTTTTCATTAGTTTCGCTCACTCTCGAAATCAAGCATTTTACAGCAGGTTGGAGCAGCCTGTATCTCAGCACAGGAATAAGGTAGGGAAGAATTCAAATACTCATTTTGACTGCCTCCAGAAGTTAGATCAGATGGCCAATGGAATTTGGTGCTAGGTCTTTCCCTTTAGGTTTTACCCCAACAATGTTTTCATTAGTTTCGCTCACTCTCGAAATCAAGCATTTTACAGGAGGTTGGAGCAGCCTGTATCTCAGCACAGGAATAAGGTAGGGAAGAATTCTAAGGATCATTTTGACTGCCTCCAGAAGTTAGATCAGATGGCAAATTGTATTTGGTGCCAGGTCTTTCCCTTTAGGTTTTACCCCAACAATGTTTTCATTAGTTTCGCTCACTCTCGAAATCAAGCATTTTACAGCAGGTTGGAGCAGCCTGTATCTCAGCACAGGAATAAGGTAGGGAAGAATTCTAAGGATCATTTTGACTGCCTCCAGAAGTTAGATCAGATGGCAAATTGTATTTGGTGCCAGGTCTTTCCCTTTAGGTTTTACCCCAACAATGTTTTCATTAGTTTCGCTCACTCTCGAAATCAAGCATTTTACAGCAGGTTGGAGCAGCCTGTATCTCAGCACAGGAATAAGGTAGGGAAGAATTCTAAGGATCATTTTGACTGCCTACAGAAGTTAGAACAGATGGCCAATGCAATTTGGTGCTAGGCCTATCCCTTTAGGTTTTACCCCAACAATGTTTTCATTAGTTTCGCTCACTCTCGAAATCAAGCATTTTACAGCAGGTTGGAGCAGCCTGTATCTCAGCACAGGAATAAGGTAGGGAAGAATTCTAAGGATCATTTTGACTGCCTCCAGAAGTTAGATCAGATGGCCAATGGAATTTGGTGCTAGGTCTTTCCCTTTAGGTTTTACCCCAACAATGTTTTCATTAGTTTCGCTCACTCTCGAAATCAAGCATTTTACAACAGGTTGGAGCAGCCTGTATCTCAGCACAGGAATAAGGTAGGGAAGAATTCAAATACTCATTTTGACTGCCTCCAGAAGTTAGATCAGATGGCAAATTGTATTTGGTGCTAGGTCTTTCCCTTTAGGTTTTACCCCAACAATGTTTTCATTAGTTTCGCTCACTCTCGAAATCAAGCATTTTACAGCAGGTTGGAGCAGCCTGTATCTCAGCACAGGAATAAGGTAGGGAAGAATTCAAATACTCATTTTGACTGCCTCCAGAAGTTAGATCAGATGGCCAATGCAATTTGGTGCTAGGCCTTTCCCTTTAGGTTTTACCCCAACAATGTTTTCATTAGTTTCGCTCACTCTCGAAATCAAGCATTTTACAGCAGGTTGGAGCAGCCTGTATCTCAGCACAGGAATAAGGTAGGGAAGAATTCAAATACTCATTTTGACTGCCTCCAGAAGTTAGATCAGATGGCCAATGGAATTTGGTGCTAGGTCTTTCCCTTTAGGTTTTACCCCAACAATGTTTTCATTAGTTTCGCTCACTCTCGAAATCAAGCATTTTACAGCAGGTTGGAGCAGCCTGTATCTCAGCACAGGAATAAGGTAGGGAAGAATTCTAAGGATCATTTTGACTGCCTCCAGAAGTTAGATCAGATGGCCAATGGAATTTGGTGCTAGGTCTTTCCCTTTAGGTTTTACCCCAACAATGTTTTCATTAGTTTCGCTCACTCTCGAAATCAAGCATTTTACAGCAGGTTGGAGCAGCCTGTATCTCAGCACAGGAATAAGGTAGGGAAGAATTCAAATACTCATTTTGACTGCCTCCAGAAGTTAGATCAGATGGCAAATTGTATTTGGTGCTAGGTCTTTCCCTTTAGGTTTTACCCCAACAATGTTTTCATTAGTTTCGCTCACTCTCGAAATCAAGCATTTTACAGCAGGTTGGAGCAGCCTGTATCTCACCACAGGAATAAGGTAGGGAAGAATTCAAATACTCATTTTGACTGCCTCCAGAAGTTAGATCAGATGGCCAATGCAATTTGGTGCTAGGCCTTTCCCTTTAGGTTTTACCCCAACAATGTTTTCATTAGTTTCGCTCACTCTCGAAATCAAGCATTTTACAGCAGGTTGGAGCAGCCTGTATCTCAGCACAGGAATAAGGTAGGGAAGAATTCAAATACTCATTTTGACTGCCTCCAGAAGTTAGATCAGATGGCCAATGGAATTTGGTGCTAGGTCTTTCCCTTTAGGTTTTACCCCAACAATGTTTTCATTAGTTTCGCTCACTCTCGAAATCAAGCATTTTACAGCAGGTTGGAGCAGCCTGTATCTCAGCACAGGAATAAGGTAGGGAAGAATTCAAATACTCATTTTGACTGCCTCCAGAAGTTAGATCAGATGGCCAATGCAATTTGGTGCTAGACCTTTCCCTTTAGGTTTTACCCCAACAATGTTTTCATTAGTTTCGCTCACTCTCGAAATCAAGCATTTTACAGCAGGTTGGAGCAGCCTGTATCTCAGCACAGGAATAAGGTAGGGAAGAATTCTAAGGATCATTTTGACTGCCTACAGAAGTTAGAACAGATGGCCAATGCAATTTGGTGCTAGGCCTTTCCCTTTAGGTTTTACCCCAACAATGTTTTCATTAGTTTCGCTCACTCTCGAAATCAAGCATTTTACAGCAGGTTGGAGCAGCCTGTATCTCAGCACAGGAATAAGGTAGGGAAGAATTCAAATACTCATTTTGACTGCCTCCAGAAGTTAGATCAGATGGCAAATTGTATTTGGTGCTAGGTCTTTCCCTTTAGGTTTTACCCCAACAATGTTTTCATTAGTTTCGCTCACTCTCGAAATCAAGCATTTTACAGCAGGTTGGAGCAGCCTGTATCTCAGCACAGGAATAAGGTAGGGAAGAATTCAAATACTCATTTTGACTGCCTCCAGAAGTTAGATCAGATGGCCAATGCAATTTGGTGCTAGGCCTTTCCCTTTAGGTTTTATCCCAACAATGTTTTCATTAGTTTCGCTCACTCTCGAAATCAAGCATTTTACAGCAGGTTGGAGCAGCCTGTATCTCAGCACAGAATAAGGTAGGGAAGAATTCAAATACTCATTTTGACTGCCTCCAGAAGTTAGATCAGATGGCAAATTGTATTTGGTGCTAGGTCTTTCCCTTTAGGTTTTACCCCAACAATGTTTTCATTAGTTTCGCTCACTCTCGAAATCAAGCATTTTACAGCAGGTTGGAGCAGCCTGTATCTCAGCACAGGAATAAGGTAGGGAAGAATTCTAAGGATCATTTTGACTGCCTCCAGAAGTTAGATCAGATGGCCAATGGAATTTTGTGCTAGGTCTTTCCCTTTAGGTTTTACCCCAACAATGTTTTCATTAGTTTCGCTCACTCTCGAAATCAAGCATTTTACAGCAGGTTGGAGCAGCCTGTATCTCAGCACAGGAATAAGGTAGGGAAGAATTCTAAGGATCATTTTGACTGCCTACAGAAGTTAGAACAGATGGCCAATGCAATTTGGTGCTAGGCCTTTCCCTTTAGGTTTTACCCCAACAATGTTTTCATTAGTTTCGATCACTCTCGAAATCAAGCATTTTACAGCAGGTTGGAGCAGCCTGTATCTCAGCACAGGAATAAGGTAGGGAAGAATTCAAATACTCATTTTGACTGCCTCCAGAAGTTAGATCAGATGGCAAATTGTATTTGGTGCTAGGTCTTTCCCTTTAGGTTTTACCCCAACAATGTTTTCATTAGTTTCGCTCACTCTCGAAATCAAGCATTTTACAGCAGGTTGGAGCAGCCTGTATCTCAGCACAGGAATAAGGTAGGGAAGAATTCAAATACTCATTTTGACTGCCTCCAGAAGTTAGATCAGAAGGCCAATGGAATTTGGTGCTAGGTCTTTCCCTTTAGGTTTTACCCCAACAATGTTTTCATTAGTTTCGCTCACTCTCGAAATCAAGCATTTTACAACAGGTTGGAGCAGCCTGTATCTCAGCACAGGAATAAGGTAGGGAAGAATTCAAATACTCATTTTGACTGCCTCCAGAAGTTAGATCAGATGGCAAATTGTATTTGGTGCTAGGTCTTTCCCTTTAGGTTTTACCCCAACAATGTTTTCATTAGTTTCGCTCACTCTCGAAATCAAGCATTTTACAACAGGTTGGAGCAGCCTGTATCTCAGCACAGGAATAAGGTAGGGAAGAATTCAAATACTCATTTTGACTGCCTCCAGAAGTTAGATCAGATGGCCAATGCAATTTGGTGCTAGACCTTTCCCTTTAGGTTTTACCCCAACAATGTTTTCATTAGTTTCGCTCACTCTCGAAATCAAGCATTTTACAGCAGGTTGGAGCAGCCTGTATCTCAGCACAGGAATAAGGTAGGGAAGAATTCAAATACTCATTTTGACTGCCTCCAGAAGTTAGATCAGATGGCAAATTGTATTTGGTGCTAGGTCTTTCCCTTTAGGTTTTACCCCAACAATGTTTTCATTAGTTTCGATCACTCTCGAAATCAAGCATTTTACAGCAGGTTGGAGCAGCCTGTATCTCAGCACAGGAATAAGGTAGGGAAGAATTCTAAGGATCATTTTGACTGCCTACAGAAGTTAGATCAGATGGCCAATGGAATTTGGTGCTAGGTCTTTCCCTTTAGGTTTTACCCCAACAATGTTTTCATTAGTTTCGCTCACTCTCGAAATCAAGCATTTTACAACAGGTTGGAGCAGCCTGTATCTCAGCACAGGAATAAGGTAGGGAAGAATTCAAATACTCATTTTGACTGCCTCCAGAAGTTAGATCAGATGGCAAATTGTATTTGGTGCTAGGTCTTTCCCTTTAGGTTTTACCCCAACAATGTTTTCATTAGTTTCGCTCACTCTCGAAATCAAGCATTTTACAGCAGGTTGGAGCAGCCTGTATCTCAGCACAGGAATAAGGTAGGGAAGAATTCTAAGGATCATTTTGACTGCCTCCAGAAGTTAGATCAGATGGCAAATTGTATTTGGTGCCAGGTCTTTCCCTTTAGGTTTTACCCCAACAATGTTTTCATTAGTTTCGCTCACTCTCGAAATCAAGCATTTTACAGCAGGTTGGAGCAGCCTGTATCTCAGCACAGGAATAAGGTAGGGAAGAATTCTAAGGATCATTTTGACTGCCTACAGAAGATAGAACAGATGGCCAATGCAATTTGGTGCTCGGCCTTTCCCTTTAGGTTTTACCCCAACAATGTTTTCATTAGTTTCGCTCACTCTCGAAATCAAGCATTTTACAGCAGGTTGGAGCAGCCTGTATCTCAGCACAGGAATAAGGTAGGGAAGAATTCAAATACTCATTTTGACTGCCTCCAGAAGTTAGATCAGATGGCCAATGGAATTTGGTGCTAGGTCTTTCCCTTTAGGTTTTACCCCAACAATGTTTTCATTAGTTTCGCTCACTCTCGAAATCAAGCATTTTACAGCAGGTTGGAGCAGCCTGTATCTCAGCACAGGAATAAGGTAGGGAAGAATTCTAAGGATCATTTTGACTGCCTCCAGAAGTTAGATCAGATGGCAAATTGTATTTGGTGCCAGGTCTTTCCCTTTAGGTTTTACCCCAACAATGTTTTCATTAGTTTCGCTCACTCTCGAAATCAAGCATTTTACAGCAGGTTGGAGCAGCCTGTATCTCAGCACAGGAATAAGGTAGGGAAGAATTCTAAGGATCATTTTGACTGCCTACAGAAGTTAGAACAGATGGCCAATGCAATTTGGTGCTAGGCCTTTCCCTTTAGGTTTTACCCCAACAATGTTTTCATTAGTTTCGCTCACTCTCGAAATCAAGCATTTTACAGCAGGTTGGAGCAGCATGTATCTCAGCACAGGAATAAGGTAGGGAAGAATTCAAATACTCATTTTGACTGCCTCCAGAAGTTAGATCAGATGGCAAATTGTATTTGGTGCTAGGTCTTTCCCTTTAGGTTTTACCCCAACAATGTTTTCATTAGTTTCGCTCACTCTCGAAATCAAGCATTTTACAGCAGGTTGGAGCAGCCTGTATCTCAGCACAGGAATAAGGTAGGGAAGAATTCAAATACTCATTTTGACTGCCTCCAGAAGTTAGATCAGAAGGCCAATGGAATTTGGTGCTAGGTCTTTCCCTTTAGGTTTTACCCCAACAATGTTTTCATTAGTTTCGCTCACTCTCGAAATCAAGCATTTTACAACAGGTTGGAGCAGCCTGTATCTCAGCACAGGAATAAGGTAGGGAAGAATTCAAATACTCATTTTGACTGCCTCCAGAAGTTAGATCAGATGGCAAATTGTATTTGGTGCTAGACCTTTCCCTTTAGGTTTTACCCCAACAATGTTTTCATTAGTTTCGCTCACTCTCGAAATCAAGCATTTTACAACAGGTTGGAGCAGCCTGTATCTCAGCACAGGAATAAGGTAGGGAAGAATTCAAATACTCATTTTGACTGCCTCCAGAAGTTAGATCAGATGGCAAATTGTATTTGGTGCTAGGTCTTTCCCTTTAGGTTTTACCCCAACAATGTTTTCATTAGTTTCGCTCAATCTCGAAATCAAGCATTTTACAGCAGGTTGGAGCAGCCTGTATCTCAGCACAGGAATAAGGTAGGGAAGAATTCTAAGGATCATTTTGACTGCCTCCAGAAGTTAGATCAGATGGCCAATGGAATTTTGTGCTAGGTCTTTCCCTTTAGGTTTTACCCCAACAATGTTTTCATTAGTTTCGCTCACTCTCGAAATCAAGCATTTTACAGCAGGTTGGAGCAGCCTGTATCTCAGCACAGGAATAAGGTAGGGAAGAATTCTAAGGATCATTTTGACTGCCTACAGAAGTTAGAACAGATGGCCAATGCAATTTGGTGCTAGGCCTTTCCCTTTAGGTTTTACCCCAACAATGTTTTCATTAGTTTCGCTCACTCTCGAAATCAAGCATTTTACAGCAGGTTGGAGCAGCCTGTATCTCAGCACAGGAATAAGGTAGGGAAGAATTCAAATACTCATTTTGACTGCCTCCAGAAGTTAGATCAGATGGCTAATGGAATTTGGTGCTAGGTCTTTCCCTTTAGGTTTTACCCCAACAATGTTTTCATTAGTTTCGCTCACTCTCGAAATCAAGCATTTTACAACAGGTTGGAGCAGCCTGTATCTCAGCACAGGAATAAGGTAGGGAAGAATTCACATACTCATTTTGACTGCCTCCAGAAGTTAGATCAGATGGCAAATTGTATTTGGTGCTAGGTCTTTCCCTTTAGGTTTTACCCCAACAATGTTTTCATTAGTTTCGCTCACTCTCGAAATCAAGCATTTTACAGCAGGTTGGAGCAGCCTGTATCTCAGCACAGGAATAAGGTAGGGAAGAATTCTAAGGATCATTTTGACTGCCTCCAGAAGTTAGATCAGATGGCCAATGGAATCTTGTGCTAGGTCTTTCCCTTTAGGTTTTACCCCAACAATGTTTTCATTAGTTTCGCTCACTCTCGAAATCAAGCATTTTACAGCAGGTTGGAGCAGCCTGTATCTCAGCACAGGAATAAGGTAGGGAAGAATTCTAAGGATCATTTTGACTGCCTACAGAAGTTAGAACAGATGGCCAATGCAATTTGGTGCTAGGCCTTTCCCTTTAGGTTTTACCCCAACAATGTTTTCATTAGTTTCGCTCACTCTCGAAATCAAGCATTTTACAGCAGGTTGGAGCAGCCTGTATCTCAGCACAGGAATAAGGTAGGGAAGAATTCAAATACTCATTTTGACTGCCTCCAGAAGTTAGATCAGATGGCTAATGGAATTTGGTGCTAGGTCTTTCCCTTTAGGTTTTACCCCAACAATGTTTTCATTTGTTTCGCTCACTCTCGAAATCAAGCATTTTACAACAGGTTGGAGCAGCCTGTATCTCAGCACAGGAATAAGGTAGGGAAGAATTCACATACTCATTTTGACTGCCTCCAGAAGTTAGATCAGATGGCAAATTGTATTTGGTGCTACGTCTTTCCCTTTAGGTTTTACCCCAACAATGTTTTCATTAGTTTCGCTCACTCTCGAAATCAAGCATTTTACAGCAGGTTGGAGCAGCCTGTATCTCAGCACAGGAATAAGGTAGGGAAGAATTCTAAGGATCATTTTGACTGCCTCCAGAAGTTAGATCAGATGGCAAATTGTATTTGGTGCCAGGTCTTTCCCTTTAGGTTTTACCCCAACAATGTTTTCATTAGTTTCGCTCACTCTCGAAATCAAGCATTTTACAGCAGGTTGGAGCAGCCTGTATCTCAGCACAGGAACAAGGTAGGGAAGAATTCTAAGGATCATTTTGACTGCCTACAGAAGTTAGAACAGATGGCCAATGCAATTTGGTGCTAGGCCTTTCCCTTTAGGTTTTACCCCAACAATGTTTTCATTAGTTTCGCTCACTCTCGAAATCAAGCATTTTACAGCAGGTTGGAGCAGCCTGTATCTCAGCACAGGAATAAGGTAGGGAAGAATTCAAATACTCATTTTGACTGCCTCCAGAAGTTAGATCAGATGGCCAATGGAATTTGGTGCTAGGTCTTTCCCTTTAGGTTTTACCCCAACAATGTTTTCATTAGTTTCGCTCACTCTCGAAATCAAGCATTTTACAACAGGTTGGAGCAGCCTGTATCTCAGCACAGGAATAAGGTAGGGAAGAATTCAAATACTCATTTTGACTGCCTCCAGAAGTTAGATCAGATGGCAAATTGTATTTGGTGCTAGGTCTTTCCCTTTAGGTTTTACCCCAACAATGTTTTCATTAGTTTCGCTCACTCTCGAAATCAAGCATTTTACAGCAGGTTGGAGCAGCCTGTATCTCAGCACAGGAATAAGGTAGGGAAGAATTCAAATACTCATTTTGACTGCCTCCAGAAGTTAGATCAGATGGCCAATGCAATTTGGTGCTAGGCCTTTCCCTTTAGGTTTTACCCCAACAATGTTTTCATTAGTTTCGCTCACTCTCGAAATCAAGCATTTTACAGCAGGTTGGAGCAGCCTGTATCTCAGCACAGGAATAAGGTAGGGAAGAATTCAAATACTCATTTTGACTGCCTCCAGAAGTTAGATCAGATGGCCAATGGAATTTGGTGCTAGGCCTTTCCCTTTAGGTTTTACCCCAACAATGTTTTCATTAGTTTCGATCACTCTCGAAATCAAGCATTTTACAGCAGGTTGGAGCAGCCTGTATCTCAGCACAGGAATAAGGTAGGGAAGAATTCAAATACTCATTTTGACTGCCTCCAGAAGTTAGATCAGATGGCCAATGGAATTTGGTGCTAACTCTTTCCCTTTAGGTTTTACCCCAACAATGTTTTCATTAGTTTCGCTCACTCTCGAAATCAAGCATTTTACAACAGGTTGGAGCAGCCTGTATCTCAGCACAGGAATAAGGTAGGGAAGAATTCAAATACTCATTTTGACTGCCTCCAGAAGTTAGATCAGATGGCAAATTGTATTTGGTGCTAGACCTTTCCCTTTAGGTTTTACCCCAACAATGTTTTCATTAGTTTCGCTCACTCTCGAAATCAAGCATTTTACAACAGGTTGGAGCAGCCTGTATCTCAGCACAGGAATAAGGTAGGGAAGAATTCAAATACTCATTTTGACTGCCTCCAGAAGTTAGATCAGATGGCAAATTGTATTTGGTGCTAGGTCTTTCCCTTTAGGTTTTACCCCAACAATGTTTTCATTAGTTTCGCTCACTCTCGAAATCAAGCATTTTACAGCAGGTTGGAGCAGCCTGTATCTCAGCACAGGAATAAGGTAGGGAAGAATTCTAAGGATCATTTTGACTGCCTCCAGAAGTTAGATCAGATGGCCAATGGAATTTTGTGCTAGGTCTTTCCCTTTAGGTTTTACCCCAACAATGTTTTCATTAGTTTCGCTCACTCTCGAAATCAAGCATTTTACAGCAGGTTGGAGCAGCCTGTATCTCAGCACAGGAATAAGGTAGGGAAGAATTCTAAGGATCATTTTGACTGCCTACAGAAGTTAGAACAGATGGCCAATGCAATTTGGTGCTAGGCCTTTCCCTTTAGGTTTTACCCCAACAATGTTTTCATTAGTTTCGCTCACTCTCGAAATCAAGCATTTTACAGCAGGTTGGAGCAGCCTGTATCTCAGCACAGGAATAAGGTAGGGAAGAATTCAAATACTCATTTTGACTGCCTCCAGAAGTTAGATCAGATGGCTAATGGAATTTGGTGCTAGGTCTTTCCCTTTAGGTTTTACCCCAACAATGTTTTCATTAGTTTCGCTCACTCTCGAAATCAAGCATTTTACAACAGGTTGGAGCAGCCTGTATCTCAGCACAGGAATAAGGTAGGGAAGAATTCACATACTCATTTTGACTGCCTCCAGAAGTTAGATCAGATGGCAAATTGTATTTGGTGCTAGGTCTTTCCCTTTAGGTTTTACCCCAACAATGTTTTCATTAGTTTCGCTCACTCTCGAAATCAAGCATTTTACAGCAGGTTGGAGCAGCCTGTATCTCAGCACAGGAATAAGGTAGGGAAGAATTCTAAGGATAATTTTGACTGCCTCCAGAAGTTAGATCAGATGGCCAATGGAATTTTGTGCTAGGTCTTTCCCTTTAGGTTTTACCCCAACAATGTTTTCATTAGTTTCGCTCACTCTCGAAATCAAGCATTTTACAGCAGGTTGGAGCAGCCTGTATCTCAGCACAGGAATAAGGTAGGGAAGAATTCTAAGGATCATTTTGACTGCCTACAGAAGTTAGAACAGATGGCCAATGCAATTTGGTGCTAGGCCTTTCCCTTTAGGTTTTACCCCAACAATGTTTTCATTAGTTTCGCTCACTCTCGAAATCAAGCATTTTACAGCAGGTTGGAGCAGCCTGTATCTCAGCACAGGAATAAGGTAGGGAAGAATTCAAATACTCATTTTGACTGCCTCCAGAAGTTAGATCAGATGGCTAATGGAATTTGGTGCTAGGTCTTTCCCTTTAGGTTTTACCCCAACAATGTTTTCATTTGTTTCGCTCACTCTCGAAATCAAGCATTTTACAACAGGTTGGAGCAGCCTGTATCTCAGCACAGGAATAAGGTAGGGAAGAATTCACATACTCATTTTGACTGCCTCCAGAAGTTAGATCAGATGGCAAATTGTATTTGGTGCTACGTCTTTCCCTTTAGGTTTTACCCCAACAATGTTTTCATTAGTTTCGCTCACTCTCGAAATCAAGCATTTTACAGCAGGTTGGAGCAGCCTGTATCTCAGCACAGGAATAAGGTAGGGAAGAATTCTAAGGATCATTTTGACTGCCTCCAGAAGTTAGATCAGATGGCAAATTGTATTTGGTGCCAGGTCTTTCCCTTTAGGTTTTACCCCAACAATGTTTTCATTAGTTTCGCTCACTCTCGAAATCAAGCATTTTACAGCAGGTTGGAGCAGCCTGTATCTCAGCACAGGAACAAGGTAGGGAAGAATTCTAAGGATCATTTTGACTGCCTACAGAAGTTAGAACAGATGGCCAATGCAATTTGGTGCTAGGCCTTTCCCTTTAGGTTTTACCCCAACAATGTTTTCATTAGTTTCGCTCACTCTCGAAATCAAGCATTTTACAGCAGGTTGGAGCAGCCTGTATCTCAGCACAGGAATAAGGTAGGGAAGAATTCAAATACTCATTTTGACTGCCTCCAGAAGTTAGATCAGATGGCCAATGGAATTTGGTGCTAGGTCTTTCCCTTTAGGTTTTACCCCAACAATGTTTTCATTAGTTTCGCTCACTCTCGAAATCAAGCATTTTACAACAGGTTGGAGCAGCCTGTATCTCAGCACAGGAATAAGGTAGGGAAGAATTCAAATACTCATTTTGACTGCCTCCAGAAGTTAGATCAGATGGCCAATGCAATTTGGTGCTAGGCCTTTCCCTTTAGGTTTTACCCCAACAATGTTTTCATTAGTTTCGATCACTCTCGAAATCAAGCATTTTACAGCAGGTTGGAGCAGCCTGTATCTCAGCACAGGAATAAGGTAGGGAAGAATTCAAATACTCATTTTGACTGCCTCCAGAAGTTAGATCAGATGGCAAATTGTATTTGGTGCTAGGCCTTTCCCTTTAGGTTTTACCCCAACAATGTTTTCATTAGTTTCGCTCACTCTCGAAATCAAGCATTTTACAGCAGGTTGGAGCAGCCTGTATCTCAGCACAGGAATAAGGTAGGGAAGAATTCAAATACTCATTTTGACTGCCTCCAGAAGTTAGATCAGATGGCCAATGGAATTTGGTGCTAGGCCTTTCCCTTTAGGTTTTACCCCAACAATGTTTTCATTAGTTTCGATCACTCTCGAAATCAAGCATTTTACAGCAGGTTGGAGCAGCCTGTATCTCAGCACAGGAATAAGGTAGGGAAGAATTCTAAGGATCATTTTGACTGCCTACAGAAGTCAGAACAGATGGCCAATGCAATTTGGTGCTAGGCCTTTCCCTTTAGGTTTTACCCCAACAATGTTTTCATTAGTTTCGCTCACTCTCGAAATCAAGCATTTTACAGCAGGTTGGAGCAGCCTGTATCTCAGCACAGGAATAAGGTAGGGAAGAATTCAAATACTCATTTTGACTGCCTCCAGAAGTTAGATCAGATGGCCAATGGAATTTGGTGCTAACTCTTTCCCTTTAGGTTTTACCCCAACAATGTTTTCATTAGTTTCGCTCACTCTCGAAATCAAGCATTTTACAACAGGTTGGAGCAGCCTGTATCTCAGCACAGGAATAAGGTAGGGAAGAATTCAAATACTCATTTTGACTGCCTCCAGAAGTTAGATCAGATGGCAAATTGTATTTGGTGCTAGGTCTTTCCCTTTAGGTTTTACCCCAACAATATTTTCATTAGTTTCGCTCACTCTCGAAATCAAGCATTTTACCGCAGGTTGGAGCAGCCTGTATCTCAGCACAGGAATAAGGTAGGGAAGAATTCAAATACTCATTTTGACTGCCTCCAGAAGTTAGATCAGATGGCCAATGCAATTTGGTGCTAGGCCTTTCCCTTTAGGTTTTACCCCAACAATGTTTTCATTAGTTTCGCTCACTCTCGAAATCAAGCATTTTACAGCAGGTTGGAGCAGCCTGTATCTCAGCACAGGAATAAGGTAGGGAAGAATTCAAATACTCATTTTGACTGCCTCCAGAAGTTAGATCAGATGGCCAATGGAATTTGGTGCTAGGCCTTTCCCTTTAGGTTTTACCCCAACAATGTTTTCATTAGTTTCGATCACTCTCGAAATCAAGCATTTTACAGCAGGTTGGAGCAGCCTGTATCTCAGCACAGGAATAAGGTAGGGAAGAATTCTAAGGATCATTTTGACTGCCTACAGAAGTCAGAACAGATGGCCAATGCAATTTGGTGCTAGGCCTTTCCCTTTAGGTTTTACCCCAACAATGTTTTCATTAGTTTCGCTCACTCTCGAAATCAAGCATTTTACAGCAGGTTGGAGCAGCCTGTATCTCAGCACAGGAATAAGGTAGGGAAGAATTCAAATACTCATTTTGACTGCCTCCAGAAGTTAGATCAGATGGCCAATGGAATTTGGTGCTAACTCTTTCCCTTTAGGTTTTACCCCAACAATGTTTTCATTAGTTTCGCTCACTCTCGAAATCAAGCATTTTACAACAGGTTGGAGCAGCCTGTATCTCAGCACAGGAATAAGGTAGGGAAGAATTCAAATACTCATTTTGACTGCCTCCAGAAGTTAGATCAGATGGCAAATTGTATTTGGTGCTAGGTCTTTCCCTTTAGGTTTTACCCCAACAATATTTTCATTAGTTTCGCTCACTCTCGAAATCAAGCATTTTACAGCAGGTTGGAGCAGCCTGTATCTCAGCACAGGAATAAGGTAGGGAAGAATTCAAATACTCATTTTGACTGCCTCCAGAAGTTAGATCAGATGGCCAATGCAATTTGGTGCTAGGCCTTTCCCTTTAGGTTTTACCCCAACAATGTTTTCATTAGTTTCGCTCACTCTCGAAATCAAGCATTTTACAGCAGGTTGGAGCAGCCTGTATCTCAGCACAGGAATAAGGTAGGGAAGAATTCTAAGGATCATTTTGACTGCTTCCAGAAGTTAGATCAGATGGCAAATTGTATTTGGTGCCAGGTCTTTCCCTTTAGGTTTTACCCCAACAATGTTTTCATTAGTTTCGCTCACTCTCGAAATCAAGCATTTTACAGCAGGTTGGAGCAGCCTGTATCTCAGCACAGGAATAAGGTAGGGAAGAATTCAAATACTCATTTTGACTGCCTCCAGAAGTTAGATCAGATGGCAAATTGTATTTGGTGCTAGGTCTTTCCCTTTAGGTTTTACCCCAACAATGTTTTCATTAGTTTCGCTCACTCTCGAAATCAAGCATTTTACAGCAGGTTGGAGCAGCCTGTATCTCAGCACAGGAATAAGGTAGGGAAGAATTCAAATACTCATTTTGACTGCCTCCAGAAGTTAGATCAGATGGCCAATGCAATTTGGTGCTAGGCCTTTCCCTTTAGGTTTTACCCCAACAATGTTTTCATTAGTTTCGCTCACTCTCGAAATCAAGCATTTTACAGCAGGTTGGAGCAGCCTGTATCTCAGCACAGGAATAAGGTAGGGAAGAATTCAAATACTCATTTTGACTGCCTCCAGAAGTTAGATCAGATGGCCAATGGAATTTGGTGCTAGGCCTTTCCCTTTAGGTTTTACCCCAACAATGTTTTCATTAGTTTCGATCACTCTCGAAATCAAGCATTTTACAGCAGGTTGGAGCAGCCTGTATCTCAGCACAGGAATAAGGTAGGGAAGAATTCTAAGGATCATTTTGACTGCCTACAGAAGTCAGAACAGATGGCCAATGCAATTTGGTGCTAGGCCTTTCCCTTTAGGTTTTACCCCAACAATGTTTTCATTAGTTTCGCTCACTCTCGAAATCAAGCATTTTACAGCAGGTTGGAGCAGCCTGTATCTCAGCACAGGAATAAGGTAGGGAAGAATTCAAATACTCATTTTGACTGCCTCCAGAAGTTAGATCAGATGGCCAATGGAATTTGGTGCTAACTCTTTCCCTTTAGGTTTTACCCCAACAATGTTTTCATTAGTTTCGCTCACTCTCGAAATCAAGCATTTTACAACAGGTTGGAGCAGCCTGTATCTCAGCACAGGAATAAGGTAGGGAAGAATTCAAATACTCATTTTGACTGCCTCCAGAAGTTAGATCAGATGGCAAATTGTATTTGGTGCTAGGTCTTTCCCTTTAGGTTTTACCCCAACAATATTTTCATTAGTTTCGCTCACTCTCGAAATCAAGCATTTTACAGCAGGTTGGAGCAGCCTGTATCTCAGCACAGGAATAAGGTAGGGAAGAATTCAAATACTCATTTTGACTGCCTCCAGAAGTTAGATCAGATGGCCAATGCAATTTGGTGCTAGGCCTTTCCCTTTAGGTTTTACCCCAACAATGTTTTCATTAGTTTCGCTCACTCTCGAAATCAAGCATTTTACAGCAGGTTGGAGCAGCCTGTATCTCAGCACAGGAATAAGGTAGGGAAGAATTCTAAGGATCATTTTGACTGCTTCCAGAAGTTAGATCAGATGGCAAATTGTATTTGGTGCCAGGTCTTTCCCTTTAGGTTTTACCCCAACAATGTTTTCATTAGTTTCGCTCACTCTCGAAATCAAGCATTTTACAGCAGGTTGGAGCAGCCTGTATCTCAGCACAGGAATAAGGTAGGGAAGAATTCTAAGGATCATTTTGACTGCCTCCAGAAGTTAGATCAGATGGCAAATTGTATTTGGTGCTAGGTCTTTCCCTTTAGGTTTTACCCCAACAATGTTTTCATTAGTTTCGCTCACTCTCGAAATCAAGCATTTTACAGCAGGTTGGAGCAGCCTGTATCTCAGCACAGGAATAAGGTAGGGAAGAATTCAAATACTCATTTTGACTGCCTCCAGAAGTTAGATCAGATGGCAAATTGTATTTGGTGCTAGGTCTTTCCCTTTAGGTTTTACCCCAACAATGTTTTCATTAGTTTCGCTCACTCTCGAAATCAAGCATTTTACAGCAGGTTGGAGCAGCCTGTATCTCAGCACAGGAATAAGGTAGGGAAGAATTCAAATACTCATTTTGACTGCCTCCAGAAGTTAGATCAGATGGCCAATGCAATTTGGTGCTAGGCCTTTCCCTTTAGGTTTTATCCCAACAATGTTTTCATTAGTTTCGCTCACTCTCGAAATCAAGCATTTTACAGCAGGTTGGAGCAGCCTGTATCTCAGCACAGAATAAGGTAGGGAAGAATTCAAATACTCATTTTGACTGCCTCCAGAAGTTAGATCAGATGGCAAATTGTATTTGGTGCTAGGTCTTTCCCTTTAGGTTTTACCCCAACAATGTTTTCATTAGTTTCGCTCACTCTCGGAATCAATCATTTTACAGCAGGTTGGAGCAGCCTGTATCTCAGCACAGGAATAAGGTAGGGAAGAATTCTAAGGATCATTTTGACTGCCTCCAGAAGTTAGATCAGATGGCAAATTGTATTTGGTGCCAGGTCTTTCCCTTTAGGTTTTACCCCAACAATGTTTTCATTAGTTTCGCTCACTCTCGAAATCAAGCATTTTACAGCAGGTTGGAGCAGCATGTATCTCAGCACAGGAATAAGGTAGGGAAGAATTCAAATACTCATTTTGACTGCCTCCAGAAGTTAGATCAGATGGCCAATGGAATTTGGTGCTAGGTCTTTCCCTTTAGGTTTTACCCCAACAATGTTTTCATTAGTTTCGCTCACTCTCGAAATCAAGCATTTTACAGCAGGTTGGAGCAGCCTGTATCTCAGCACAGGAATAAGGTAGGGAAGAATTCAAATACTCATTTTGACTGCCTCCAGAAGTTAGATCAGAAGGCCAATGGAATTTGGTGCTAGGTCTTTCCCTTTAGGTTTTACCCCAACAATGTTTTCATTAGTTTCGCTCACTCTCGAAATCAAGCATTTTACAGCAGGTTGGAGCAGCCTGTATCTCAGCACAGGAATAAGGTAGGGAAGAATTCAAATACTCATTTTGACTGCCTCCAGAAGTTAGATCAGATGGCAAATTGTATTTGGTGCTAGGTCTTTCCCTTTAGGTTTTACCCCAACAATGTTTTCATTAGTTTCGCTCACTCTCGAAATCAAGCATTTTACAGCAGGTTGGAGCAGCCTGTATCTCAGCACAGGAATAAGGTAGGGAAGAATTCAAATACTCATTTTGACTGCCTCCAGAAGTTAGATCAGATGGCCAATGCAATTTGGTGCTAGACCTTTCCCTTTAGGTTTTACCCCAACAATGTTTTCATTAGTTTCGCTCACTCTCGAAATCAAGCATTTTACAGCAGGTTGGAGCAGCCTGTATCTCAGCACAGGAATAAGGTAGGGAAGAATTCGAAGGATCATTTTGACTGCCTCCAGAAGTTAGATCAGATGGCCAATGGAATTTGGTGCTAGGTCTTTCCCTTTAGGTTTTACCCCAACAATGTTTTCATTAGTTTCGCTCACTCTCGAAATCAAGCATTTTACAGCAGGTTGGAGCAGCCTGTATCTCAGCACAGGAATAAGGTAGGGAAGAATTCTAAGGATCATTTTGACTGCCTCCAGAAGTTAGAACAGATGGCCAATGCAATTTGGTGCTAGGCCTTTCCCTTTAGGTTGTACCCCAACAATGTTTTCATTAGTTTCGCTCACTCTCGAAATCAAGCATTTTACAGCAGGTTGGAGCAGCCTGTATCTCAGCACAGGAATAAGGTAGGGAAGAATTCAAATACTCATTTTGACTGCCTCCAGAAGTTAGATCAGATGGCCAATGCAATTTGGTGCTAGGCCTTTCCCTTTAGGTTTTATCCCAACAATGTTTTCATTAGTTTCGCTCACTCTCGAAATCAAGCATTTTACAGCAGGTTGGAGCAGCCTGTATCTCAGCACAGAATAAGGTAGGGAAGAATTCAAATACTCATTTTGACTGCCTCCAGAAGTTAGATCAGATGGCAAATTGTATTTGGTGCTAGGTCTTTCCCTTTAGGTTTTACCCCAACAATGTTTTCATTAGTTTCGCTCACTCTCGGAATCAATCATTTTACAGCAGGTTGGAGCAGCCTGTATCTCAGCACAGGAATAAGGTAGGGAAGAATTCTAAGGATCATTTTGACTGCCTCCAGAAGTTAGATCAGATGGCAAATTGTATTTGGTGCCAGGTCTTTCCCTTTAGGTTTTACCCCAACAATGTTTTCATTAGTTTCGCTCACTCTCGAAATCAAGCATTTTACAGCAGGTTGGAGCAGCATGTATCTCAGCACAGGAATAAGGTAGGGAAGAATTCAAATACTCATTTTGACTGCCTCCAGAAGTTAGATCAGATGGCCAATGGAATTTGGTGCTAGGTCTTTCCCTTTAGGTTTTACCCCAACAATGTTTTCATTAGTTTCGCTCACTCTCGAAATCAAGCATTTTACAGCAGGTTGGAGCAGCCTGTATCTCAGCACAGGAATAAGGTAGGGAAGAATTCAAATACTCATTTTGACTGCCTCCAGAAGTTAGATCAGAAGGCCAATGGAATTTGGTGCTAGGTCTTTCCCTTTAGGTTTTACCCCAACAATGTTTTCATTAGTTTCGCTCACTCTCGAAATCAAGCATTTTACAGCAGGTTGGAGCAGCCTGTATCTCAGCACAGGAATAAGGTAGGGAAGAATTCAAATACTCATTTTGACTGCCTCCAGAAGTTAGATCAGATGGCAAATTGTATTTGGTGCTAGGTCTTTCCCTTTAGGTTTTACCCCAACAATGTTTTCATTAGTTTCGCTCACTCTCGAAATCAAGCATTTTACAGCAGGTTGGAGCAGCCTGTATCTCAGCACAGGAATAAGGTAGGGAAGAATTCAAATACTCATTTTGACTGCCTCCAGAAGTTAGATCAGATGGCCAATGCAATTTGGTGCTAGACCTTTCCCTTTAGGTTTTACCCCAACAATGTTTTCATTAGTTTCGCTCACTCTCGAAATCAAGCATTTTACAGCAGGTTGGAGCAGCCTGTATCTCAGCACAGGAATAAGGTAGGGAAGAATTCGAAGGATCATTTTGACTGCCTCCAGAAGTTAGATCAGATGGCCAATGGAATTTGGTGCTAGGTCTTTCCCTTTAGGTTTTACCCCAACAATGTTTTCATTAGTTTCGCTCACTCTCGAAATCAAGCATTTTACAGCAGGTTGGAGCAGCCTGTATCTCAGCACAGGAATAAGGTAGGGAAGAATTCTAAGGATCATTTTGACTGCCTACAGAAGTTAGAACAGATGGCCAATGCAATTTGGTGCTAGGCCTTTCCCTTTAGGTTGTACCCCAACAATGTTTTCATTAGTTTCGCTCACTCTCGAAATCAAGCATTTTACAGCAGGTTGGAGCAGCCTGTATCTCAGCACAGGAATAAGGTAGGGAAGAATTCAAATACTCATTTTGACTGCCTCCAGAAGTTAGATCAGATGGCTAATGGAATTTGGTGCTAGGTCTTTCCCTTTAGGTTTTACCCCAACAATGTTTTCATTAGTTTCGCTCACTCTCGAAATCAAGCATTTTACAACAGGTTGGAGCAGCCTGTATCTCAGCACAGGAATAAGGTAGGGAAGAATTCACATACTCATTTTGACTGCCTCCAGAAGTTAGATCAGATGGCAAATTGTATTTGGTGCCAGGTCTTTCCCTTTAGGTTTTACCCCAACAATGTTTTCATTAGTTTCGCTCACTCTCGAAATCAAGCATTTTACAGCAGGTTGGAGCAGCCTGTATCTCAGCACAGGAATAAGGTAGGGAAGAATTCTAAGGATCATTTTGACTGCCTCCAGAAGTTAGATCAGATGGCAAATTGTATTTGGTGCCAGGTCTTTCCCTTTAGGTTTTACCCCAACAATGTTTTCATTAGTTTCGCTCACTCTCGAAATCAAGCATTTTACAGCAGGTTGGAGCAGCCTGTATCTCAGCACAGGAATAAGGTAGGGAAGAATTCTAAGGATCATTTTGACTGCCTACAGAAGTCAGAACAGATGGCCAATGCAATTTGGTGCTAGGCCTTTCCCTTTAGGTTTTACCCCAACAATGTTTTCATTAGTTTCGCTCACTCTCGAAATCAAGCATTTTACAGCAGGTTGGAGCAGCCTGTATCTCAGCACAGGAATAAGGTAGGGAAGAATTCAAATACTCATTTTGACTGCCTCCAGAAGTTAGATCAGATGGCTAATGGAATTTGGTGCTAGGTCTTTCCCTTTAGGTTTTACCCCAACAATGTTTTCATTAGTTTCGCTCACTCTCGAAATCAAGCATTTTACAGCAGGTTGGAGCAGCCTGTATCTCAGCACAGGAATAAGGTAGGGAAGAATTCTAAGGATCATTTTGACTGCCTCCAGAAGTTAGATCAGATGGCAAATTGTATTTGGTGCTAGGTCTTTCCCTTTAGGTTTTACCCCAACAATGTTTTCATTTGTTTCGCTTACTCTCGAAATCAAGCATTTTACAGCAGGTTGGAGCAGCCTGTATCTCAGCACAGGAATAAGGTAGGGAAGAATTCAAATACTCATTTTGACTGCCTCCAGAAGTTAGATCAGATGGCCAATGCAATTTGGTGCTAGGCCTTTCCCTTTAGGTTTTACCCCAACAATGTTTTCATTAGTTTCGCTCACTCTCGAAATCAAGCATTTTACAGCAGGTTGGAGCAGCCTGTATCTCAGCACAGGAATAAGGTAGGGAAGAATTCAAATACTCATTTTGACTGCCTCCAGAAGTTAGATCAGATGGCCAATGGAATTTGGTGCTAGGCCTTTCCCTTTAGGTTTTACCCCAACAATGTTTTCATTAGTTTCGATCACTCTCGAAATCAAGCATTTTACAGCAGGTTGGAGCAGCCTGTATCTCAGCACAGGAATAAGGTAGGGAAGAATTCTAAGGATCATTTTGACTGCTTCCAGAAGTTAGATCAGATGGCAAATTGTATTTGGTGCCAGGTCTTTCCCTTTAGGTTTTACCCCAACAATGTTTTCATTAGTTTCGCTCACTCTCGAAATCAAGCATTTTACAGCAGGTTGGAGCAGCCTGTATCTCAGCACAGGAATAAGGTAGGGAAGAATTCTAAGGATCATTTTGACTGCCTCCAGAAGTTAGATCAGATGGCAAATTGTATTTGGTGCTAGGTCTTTCCCTTTAGGTTTTACCCCAACAATGTTTTCATTAGTTTCGCTCACTCTCGAAATCAAGCATTTTACAGCAGGTTGGAGCAGCCTGTATCTCAGCACAGGAATAAGGTAGGGAAGAATTCAAATACTCATTTTGACTGCCTCCAGAAGTTAGATCAGATGGCTAATTGTATTTGGTGCTAGGTCTTTCCCTTTAGGTTTTACCCCAACAATGTTTTCATTAGTTTCGCTCACTCTCGAAATCAAGCATTTTACAGCAGGTTGGAGCAGCCTGTATCTCAGCACAGGAATAAGGTAGGGAAGAATTCAAATACTCATTTTGACAGCCTCCAGAAGTTAGATCAGATGGCCAATGGAATTTGGTGCTAGGTCTTTCCCTTTAGGTTTTACCCCAACAATGTTTTCATTAGTTTCGCTCACTCTCGAAATCAAGCATTTTACAGCAGGTTGGAGCAGCCTGTATCTCAGCACAGGAATAAGGTAGGGAAGAATTCAAATACTCATTTTGACTGCCTCCAGAAGTTAGATCAGATGGCCAATGCAATTTGGTGCTAGGTCTTTCCCTTTAGGTTTTACCCCAACAATGTTTTCATTAGTTTCGCTCACTCTCGAAATCAATCATTTTACAGCAGGTTGGAGCAGCCTGTATCTCAGCACAGGAATAAGGTAGGGAAGAATTCAAATACTCATTTTGACTGCCTCCAGAAGTTAGATCAGATGGCAAATTGTATTTGGTGCTAGGTCTTTCCCTTTAGGTTTTACCCCAACAATGTTTTCATTAGTTTCGCTCACTCTCGAAATCAAGCATTTTACAGCAGGTTGGAGCAGCCTGTATCTCAGCACAGGAATAAGGTAGGGAAGAATTCAAATACTCATTTTGACTGCCTCCAGAAGTTAGATCAGATGGCCAATGCAATTTGGTGCTAGGCCTTTCCCTTTAGGTTTTACCCCAACAATGTTTTCATTAGTTTCGCTCACTCTCGAAATCAAGCATTTTACAGCAGGTTGGAGCAGCCTGTATCTCAGCACAGGAATAAGGTAGGGAAGAATTCAAATACTCATTTTGACTGCCTCCAGAAGTTAGATCAGATGGCCAATGCAATTTGGTGCTAGGCCTTTCCCTTTAGGTTTTACCCCAACAATGTTTTCATTAGTTTCGCTCACTCTCGAAATCAAGCATTTTACAGCAGGTTGGAGCAGCCTGTATCTCAGCACAGGAATAAGGTAGGGAAGAATTCTAAGGATCATTTTGACTGCCTCCAGAAGTTAGATCAGATGGCAAATTGTATTTGGTGCCAGGTCTTTCCCTTTAGGTTTTACCCCAACAATGTTTTCATTAGTTTCGCTCACTCTCGAAATCAAGCATTTTACAGCAGGATGGAGCAGCCTGTATCTCAGCACAGGAATAAGGTAGGGAAGAATTCAAATACTCATTTTGACTGCCTCCAGAAGTTAGATCAGATGGCCAATGGAATTTGGTGCTAGGTCTTTCCCTTTAGGTTTTACCCCAACAATGTTTTCATTAGTTTCGCTCACTCTCGAAATCAAGCATTTTACAGCAGGTTGGAGCAGCCTGTATCTCAGCACAGGAATAAGGTAGGGAAGAATTCTAAGGATCATTTTGACTGCCTCCAGAAGTTAGATCAGATGGCCAATTGTATTTGGTGCTAGGTCTTTCCCTTTAGGTTTTACCCCAACAATGTTTTCATTAGTTTCGCTCACTCTCGAAATCAAGCATTTTACAGCAGGTTGGAGCAGCCTGTATCTCAGCACAGGAATAAGGTAGGGAAGAATTCTAAGGATCATTTTGACTGCCTCCAGAAGTTAGATCAGATGGCCAATGCAATTTGGTGCTAGGCCTTTCCCTTTAGGTTTTACCCCAACAATGTTTTCATTAGTTTCGCTCACTCTCGAAATCAAGCATTTTACAGCAGGTTGGAGCAGCCTGTATCTCAGCACAGGAATAAGGTAGGGAAGAATTCTAAGGATCATTTTGACTGCCTCCAGAAGTTAGATCAGATGGCAAATTGTATTTGGTGCCAGGTCTTTCCCTTTAGGTTTTACCCCAACAATGTTTTCATTAGTTTCGATCACTCTCGAAATCAAGCATTTTACAGCAGGTTGGAGCAGCCTGTATCTCAGCACAGGAATAAGGTAGGGAAGAATTCAAATACTCATTTTGACTGCCTCCAGAAGTTAGATCAGATGGCCAATGCAATTTGGTGCTAGGCCTTTCCCTTTAGGTTTTACCCCAACAATGTTTTCATTAGTTTCGCTCACTCTCGAAATCGAGCATTTTACAGCAGGTTGGAGCAGCCTGTATCTCAGCACAGGAATAAGGTAGGGAAGAATTCAAATACTCATTTTGACTGCCTCCAGAAGTTAGATCAGATGGCAAATTGTATTTGGTGCTAGGTCTTTCCCTTTAGGTTTTACCCCAACAATGTTTTCATTAGTTTCGCTCACTCTCGAAATCAAGCATTTTACAGCAGGTTGGAGCAGCCTGTATCTCAGCACAGGAATAAGGTAGGGAAGAATTCTAAGGATCATTTTGACTGCCTCCAGAAGTTAGATCAGATGGCAAATTGTATTTGGTGCCAGGTCTTTCCCTTTAGGTTTTACCCCAACAATGTTTTCATTAGTTTCGCTCACTCTCGAAATCAAGCATTTTACAGCAGGTTGGAGCAGCCTGTATCTCAGCACAGGAATAAGGTAGGGAAGAATTCAAATACTCATTTTGACTGCCTCCAGAAGTTAGATCAGATGGCCAATGGAATTTGGTGCTAGGTCTTTCCCTTTAGGTTTTACCCCAACAATGTTTTCATTAGTTTCGCTCACTCTCGAAATCAAGCATTTTACAGCAGGTTGGAGCAGCCTGTATCTCAGCACAGGAATAAGGTAGGGAAGAATTCAAATACTCATTTTGACTGCCTCCAGAAGTTAGATCAGATGGCCAATTTAATTTGGTGCTAGGTCTTTCCCTTTAGGTTTTACCCCAACAATGTTTTCATTAGTTTCGCTCACTCTCGAAATCAAGCATTTTACAGCAGGTTGGAGCAGCCTGTATCTCAGCACAGGAATAAGGTAGGGAAGAATTCAAATACTCATTTTGACTGCCTCCAGAAGTTAGATCAGATGGCCAATGCAATTTGGTGCTAGGCCTTTCCCTTTAGGTTTTACCCCAACAATGTTTTCATTAGTTTCGCTCACTCTCGAAATCAAGCATTTTACAGCAGGTTGGAGCAGCCTGTATCTCAGCACAGGAATAAGGTAGGGAAGAATTCTAAGGATCATTTTGACTGCCTACAGAAGTTAGAACAGATGGCCAATGGAATTTGGTGCTAGGCCTTTCCCTTTAGGTTTTACCCCAACAATGTTTTCATTAGTTTCGCTCACTCTCGAAATCAAGCATTTTACAGCAGGTTGGAGCAGCCTGTATCTCAGCACAGGAATAAGGTAGGGAAGAATTCTAAGGATCATTTTGACTGCCTCCAGAAGTTAGATCAGATGGCCAATGCAATTTGGTGCTAGGCCTTTCCCTTTAGGTTTTACCCCAACAATGTTTTCATTAGTTTCGCTCACTCTCGAAATCAAGCATTTTACAGCAGGTTGGAGCAGCCTGTATCTCAGCACAGGAATAAGGTAGGGAAGAATTCTAAGGATCATTTTGACTGCCTCCAGAAGTTAGATCAGATGGCAAATTGTATTTGGTGCCAGGTCTTTCCCTTTAGGTTTTACCCCAACAATGTTTTCATTAGTTTCGCTCACTCTCGAAATCAAGCATTTTACAGCAGGTTGGAGCAGCCTGTATCTCAGCACAGGAATAAGGTAGGGAAGAATTCAAATACTCATTTTGACTGCCTCCAGAAGTTAGATCAGATGGCCAATGCAATTTGGTGCTAGGCCTTTCCCTTTAGGTTTTACCCCAACAATGTTTTCATTAGTTTCGCTCACTCTCGAAATCAAGCATTTTACAGCAGGTTGGAGCAGCCTGTATCTCAGCACAGGAATAAGGTAGGGAAGAATTCTAAGGATCATTTTGACTGCCTCCAGAAGTTAGATCAGATGGCAAATTGTATTTGGTGCTAGGTCTTTCCCTTTAGGTTTTACCCCAACAATGTTTTCATTAGTTTCGCTCACTCTCGAAATCAAGCATTTTACAGCAGGTTGGAGCAGCCTGTATCTCAGCACAGGAATAAGGTAGGGAAGAATTCTAAGGATCATTTTGACTGCCTCCAGAAGTTAGATCAGATGGCAAATTGTATTTGGTGCTAGGTCTTTCCCTTTAGGTTTTACCCCAACAATGTTTTCATTAGTTTCGCTCACTCTCGAAATCAAGCATTTTACAGCAGGTTGGAGCAGCCTGTATCTCAGCACAGGAATAAGGTAGGGAAGAATTCAAATACTCATTTTGACTGCCTCCAGAAGTTAGATCAGATGGCCAATGCAATTTGGTGCTAGGCCTTTCCCTTTAGGTTTTACCCCAACAATGTTTTCATTAGTTTCGCTCACTCTCGAAATCAAGCATTTTACAGCAGGTTGGAGCAGCCTGTATCTCAGCACAGGAATAAGGTAGGGAAGAATTCAAATACTCATTTTGACTGCCTCCAGAAGTTAGATCAGATGGCCAATGCAATTTGGTGCTAGGCCTTTCCCTTTAGGTTTTACCCCAACAATGTTTTCATTAGTTTCGCTCACTCTCGAAATCAAGCATTTTACAGCAGGTTGGAGCAGCCTGTATCTCAGCACAGGAATAAGGTAGGGAAGAATTCTAAGGATCATTTTGACTGCCTCCAGAAGTTAGATCAGATGGCAAATTGTATTTGGTGCCAGGTCTTTCCCTTTAGGTTTTACCCCAACAATGTTTTCATTAGTTTCGCTCACTCTCGAAATCAAGCATTTTACAGCAGGTTGGAGCAGCCTGTATCTCAGCACAGGAATAAGGTAGGGAAGAATTCAAATACTCATTTTGACTGCCTCCAGAAGTTAGATCAGATGGCCAATGGAATTTGGTGCTAGGTCTTTCCCTTTAGGTTTTACCCCAACAATGTTTTCATTAGTTTCGCTCACTCTCGAAATCAAGCATTTTACAGCAGGTTGGAGCAGCCTGTATCTCAGCACAGGAATAAGGTAGGGAAGAATTCAAATACTCATTTTGACTGCCTCCAGAAGTTAGATCAGATGGCCAATTTAATTTGGTGCTAGGTCTTTCCCTTTAGGTTTTACCCCAACAATGTTTTCATTAGTTTCGCTCACTCTCGAAATCAAGCATTTTACAGCAGGTTGGAGCAGCCTGTATCTCAGCACAGGAATAAGGTAGGGAAGAATTCTAAGGATCATTTTGACTGCCTACAGAAGTTAGAACAGATGGCCAATGGAATTTGGTGCTAGGCCTTTCCCTTTAGGTTTTACCCCAACAATGTTTTCATTAGTTTCGCTCACTCTCGACATCAAGCATTTTACAGCAGGTTGGAGCAGCCTGTATCTCAGCACAGGAATAAGGTAGGGAAGAATTCCAATACTCATTTTGACTGCCTCCAGAAGTTAGATCAGATGGCAAATTGTATTTGGTGCTAGGTCTTTCCCTTTAGGTTTTACCCCAACAATGTTTTCATTAGTTTCGCTCACTCTCGAAATCAAGCATTTTACAGCAGGTTGGAGCAGCCTGTATCTCAGCACAGGAATAAGGTAGGGAAGAATTCTAAGGATCATTTTGACTGCCTCCAGAAGTTAGATCAGATGGCAAATTGTATTTGGTGCCAGGTCTTTCCCTTTAGGTTTTACCCCAACAATGTTTTCATTAGTTTCGCTCACTCTCGAAATCAAGCATTTTACAGCAGGTTGGAGCAGCCTGTATCTCAGCACAGGAATAAGGTAGTGTGGCCGGTTGACGTTGCCCCCTTAAGAAAGGGAATATGGTGGACGGAAGTTGGTAAACGGAAGGAATAGTCTAAACTAATTTCATTGGATGAGTGGGAGGAAGCACTTCTGAGCTGGGACTATACTGGACATTTCCAGCACTTCTCAGTCAGTCTTGCTTCCGCCTCTTCTTCAGGCAACAGCTTTCTGTCCTGGGCTTTCTGCCAAGGCTCCGGCCTTGAGAGAAAAACAGATAACAGGCCTGTATTAACTCTTTTCCAATTAACACAAACTGCTTCTAACATTTTTTTTTCTTTCCTCTCTTTCCTCTCTCTTCCTATCCCACTCTGGGGAAAGGGGGGAGAGAGGGGAGAGCGGAGGTGGGGAACCCCCTCTGTCCAGAGGGGGGTCACTCTCATTTCTGTGTTACTCTGTTGTATATCTTTGTATATATTGTAGATATTGTAAATTTGTAAATAATCCCCTGCAAACCCTACATCGCTTTGTAAATATAGCTCCACTGCTTTGCTAATTCAGCTTGCGAGTTTTTTTTTCCTTTCCCTTCAATTTTTTTTTCCCTTTTACTTTACAAGGGGGAAGGAAGGAGGCTTCTTGGCCTTACCTTCCATCCCACGACATTTTTTTTTTATTGGCGTACCCAACGTGCGGCAGATAATTAGTTCAATTTATTATTTGATTGATTTAGTGTTTTCTAGCTGAATTAGCAAACATGAAGGTGTTGTGGTTTGTGGAGCGATTATTCTTTTCAATTTTGGGGGCTCTGGTTTACAGATATTGTTTGGGTTTGATTTTGGATTACCTGGGTAAATATTTGGTGCGGACAATTTATATGTGGGTTATGTATAAAGTTAAATTATGGTATGGAAAATGTATTAATTTATTATGGCCAGTGAGATACAGGAATGTTACCTCCACCACTCTCCCAATTGAGATAAAGGGTTTTAAGATTCCGCCTGAGGAGACAGTAACTTTAGGTGATGCCTGGGATCCAAAGGTGATTTATTTGATGTGTATAAATCTGGTGCTGGTGATGGTAATTGCATATTTACTGTTTTCTTTGCGGAGAGAGAGAAAGGTGTCCAGGGCGTGTTTTGTTATTAAAACTAGATCAAAAAGAAAACGCCGTGGCTCTCGATCAGTCCCAGAGTCATCTAGTGATGAGGACTGTGGAGAACCTGTGTCAGTCAAAAAGAAGGCTAAAAAGTTAATTGGTAAGGCAGCTCTAAATGACTTTGCTGATTCTGGCAAGCAGCCAAGGGCATCGGCTGGTATCAACATGGCACCTACTCCTTCTCCCACTCCTTCTCCTTCTTCTTCTTCTCCGTCGGCCAGTAATGGAGCAACGTCACTTCCACCCACTCCCTCGGTGGGACCGGAAGTCACTGCCCCAGCAGCTGATTTATCTCAGGACCTGTCAGCTTCCATTAAGGTGGCTGTAAATTCAAACACAGCTCCAGTTAAGGTGGCTCCTTTAAAGACTAGAGCTGGAAAGGGCAAAGATGGAGAAGAAGAGGAGGAGACTGATCCTGGTGAGGGGCCCTCTACTGTAAAAGATCCTGCTCAGGAGGAAGAGAAGGTTTGTTTTAAAGATCTAGCTAACCTAGTGAGATCAAAGCAGGATAGAGATGAAGCTAGGAAAGCAGCTGGCAAAGGTGGTTCTCAGCTTAAAGAGATCCTTAGGAGAATGACAGCAGGATTTTATGGGCAAAGAATTCAGGGAGATGAAGATGAAGATGATATTACGGACTGTTCGTCACCACGGGAAGAATTGCGAAATGTCCGTAAAGATTTCACCAGGGCAGATAAGGAGCCAGTTCTAGCTTGGCTTAGTAGGTGTTATGATACAGGTGCTTCAGCTCTAACAGTTGGAGACAAGTCAGCAGCTCAGTTAGGAACTCTCTCAAGGGACAATGGAATAGATAGACATCTAGGCGAAGCTCTCGGTAAGGTTAATCTGTGGATACGCCTTTTAATAGCGGTTGCCCTGAGATACCCTTCCCGAGATGATCTTCCCTGGAATCCTAAACCCTGGACTACCATAGATGAGGGAATTAAGCGCTTGAGAGAATTTGCTGTTAGAGAGCTACTCTATGGTGAACATGAAACTCTGAATCCTGATGACGTTCCTGTGGGTATTGGTCTTGCTAAAAAGATCATCAAACTTGCTCCTTCCAATTATGCAAACATTCTGGCAAGCAGAATTGTGTCAAGAAGTTATGGTGGAGCTTCTCCTACGGTTGGCCAATTCAGTGATCAAATGAGACAATTGGAGGATAGCATGACACGTGGTTCTTTGGTTTCGGCCATTAAAACGATGTCTGGTGATATTCAGAATTGCATAAGAGAGTTAAAAGATGAATTTAGAAATTCCATATCCCAATTGGCACAAAGGGATAATTTCAATTCTTCCTCCAGGTGGGTACAAGTTTCATCTGTGAGGAATACACGTCCTCCAAGGAGGTCATTCCAAAACAGGTCATTCCAAAACAGACCACCAAGGCAATCACGTAGAACTATTTGGATAACTCTGCGTGATCAGTTTGGTGAGAACATGAACCGCTGGGACGGCCAACCAACTTCTAATCTTTTCAGGAGACTGAGGGAATTGCAAAGTGGCAGAACCCAAGGTAGCAATACCAGAAGGGTAGCTGTTACTTCCACAGTTCCCCAGAACAACTCTTATGGCTCCAACAGTGGCTCCAGTTATAACATGCAAAGTTATAACCCTGCAAACTATGTGCAATGCACATGTGCGCATGTTCCCCATAACTAGGGGTGCCCTGCCTCCCGCCAGGGGGAGGAGAGGGATAACAGAGATAATAGAATCTATTGGGATGTGTACATCCAGTGGCCTGGCACTTCACAATTTCAGAAGTACAGGGCCTTGGTTGACACAGGAGCTCAGTGCACCATAATACCATCAAATTATCAGGGATCAGAGTCTGTAACTATTCTGGGAGTCACTGGTGGATCTCAAGAGTTAAGTAAGGTAGAGGTTAATATAAGTTTAACTGGTAAACAATGGAGGAAGCATACAGTTGTGACCGGACCTGACGCACCTTGTATTTTGGGAATTGATTTTCTGAGAGAAGGGCGTTTCAAAGACCCTAGAGGTTACAAATGGGCTTTTGGAGTAGCTTCAATAGAAATTGATGGACAAAAATTGAAGCTATCTGCCAGACCTGAACTTTCTGATGAATCTGCAGTTGTGGGACAACATAAGATACAGGACATTAAATTGCCGGTTGCTTCTCAGACTGTGCATCACAGACAATACAGAACCAACCGTGACTCTTTGTTGCCCATTCAGAATCTGATTCGTCAGTTGGAAAGTCAGAAAGTCATCAGCAAAACTCATTCACCTTTCAACAGTCCAGTGTGGCCTGTGCGGAAGCAGAATGGAGACTGGCGTCTGACGGTAGACTACCGAGCCCTGAATGAGGTGACACCACCTATGAGTGCAGCAGTACCAGACATGATGGAGCTACAGTATGAGCTGGAATCCAAAGAGGCCAAATGGTATGCTACCATAGACATTGCTAATGCATTTTTCTCTATTCCCATAGCAGAGGAATGCAGGCCTCAGTTTGCTTTCACCTGGAGAGGAATCCAGTACACCTTCAACAGGCTGCCAATGGGCTGGATCCACAGCTCAAGCATCTGTCATGCAGTGATCCACGATGCTCTGGAGAAAGGCGGTGCTCCAGAACACATCCAGTTCATCGATGACATCATCGTCTGGGGTAAAACTGCTGAGGAAGTCTTCGAGAAAGGTAACAAAATCATTGACATTCTTCTGAATGCAGGTTTTGCCATCAAGCGAGACAAGGTGAAAGGACCTAACACAGAGATTCAGTTTCTGGGAGTGCGGTGGCAAGATGGACGCCGACACATTCCAGTGGATGTGGTAAATAGAGTCTCTACCATGGCAAGTCCCACAAACAAGCAAGAGACCCTACGTTTCTTGGGGACAGTGGGATTTTGGAGACTGCACATTCCTGGATACAGTCAGATTGTGAAACCTCTGTATGATGTGACTCGAAAGAGAAACCATTTCCACTGGGGACCTGAACAACAAGCAGCCTTTGACCAGATAAAGCAAGAGGTAATTCAAGCAATGGGTCTGGGACCTGTCCGAGATGGTCCAGACATTAAGAACATTTTGTACACGGCTGCAAGTGACAATGGTCCAACCTGGTGCTTGTGGCAAAAAGCTCCAGGTGAGACACGTGGACGACCTCTTGGTTTCTGGAGTCGAGGTTACAGAGGTTCAGAGGCTAACTATACTCCAACAGAGAAAGAAATTTTAGCTGCCTATGAAGGAGTAAAAGCATCTTCTGAAGTGATTGGAACTGAATCACAACTTCTCTTAGCTCCCAGATTACCAGTTTTGAATTGGATGTTCAAAGGCAAAGGATCCACACCACATCATGCCACAGACTCAACCTGGTCTAAGTGGATGGCTCTGATAACACAGAGAGCTCGAATGGGAAATCTTGAAAGACCTGGTCTAGTGGAGGTGATCTCAAGTTGGCCTGAAGGTATCAACTGTGCTAAACCTCCAGAGGAGAAAGTAACTCGTGCTGAGGAAGCTCCTCCTTACAATGACCTTTCTGATGATGAAAAGAAATATGCTTTGTTCACAGACGGTTCCTGTCGTCTTGTTGGAAACAAGCGAAGGTGGAAGTCTGCAGTGTGGAGTCCAACACGCCGAGTCGCAGAGGCGAAAGATGGAGAAGGAGAATCCAGTCAGTTCGCGGAGGTAAAAGCTGTCCAGCTAGCTCTCGACGTAGCTGAACGTGAGAGATGGCCAAAGCTTTATCTCTACACCGACTCATGGATGGTAGCCAATGCTCTATGGGGTTGGCTAAAGAACTGGAAGAAGAGTGGTTGGCAGAGAAAAGGAAAACCCATTTGGGCAGCCAACCTGTGGCAGGACATTGCTGATCGAATCGAGAGAATTCCAGTGAAGGTGAGACACATCGATGCTCACATTCCTAAGAGCAAAGCTACTGAGGAACAGCAACACAACCATCAGGCAGATCTAGCTGCAAGAGTTTCTCAAGTAGACATGGACTCTAATCTTGATCTCGACTGGAAACACCGAGGTGAGATATTCTTAGCTCGGTGGGCTCACGATTCATCAGGACATCAAGGCAGAGATGCAACATACCAATGGGCTCGTGACAGATCCATAGACATTTCCATGGATGCTATCACGCAAGTCATCCATGACTGTGACATTTGTGCTGCTATTAAGCAGGCAAAACGACTTAAGCCCTTGTGGTATGGTGACAGATGGTCTAAGTACAAGTATGGTGAAGCTTGGCAAATTGACTACATCACTCTACCACGTTCTCGTTCTGGTAAGCAGTACGTGCTTACTATGGTAGAGGCAAACACTGGATGGTTGGAAACTTATCCAGTTCCACATGCAACTGCACGCAACACCATTCTCGGTCTGGAGAGACAGATCCTGTGGAGACACGGAACTCCAGAGAGGATTGAGTCAGACAACGGAACTCATTTCAAGAACAACCTTGTAAAGAACTGGGCAAAAGAGCACGGTATTGAGTGGATATTCCACATTCCCTACTATGCACCAGCTTCAGGGAAGATTGAACGCTACAATGGTTTGTTGAAGACCACTCTCAAAGCCATGGGAGGTGGATCTTTGAAAAACTGGGAAAAACATTTAGCACAAGCAACCTGGCTGGTAAATAGTAGAGGTTCAGTGAACCGAGCTGGACCTGCACATTCAGATTTGCTACGGAAAGTAGAAGGTGATAGAGTTCCTGTTGTTAGAGAAAAGAATCTGTTAGGTAAAACTGTTTGGGTATTTTCACCCTCAGGAGAGGCTAAACCTGTCCGAGGGGTGGTTTCAGCTGAAGGTCCTGGTCACACTTATTGGGTAATGCAAGAGAATGGTGAAATTCAGTGTATTCCACAAAGAAATTTAACTTTAGCTGAAAGAGGTTAATTTTGAACTGCTGTACAGCTACATCGCGTCCAGAGGAAGAATCAACGAGGAATCTACGGTGCACGAACCCTGAGATCCCTGAGAGCCCTGAGTCAACTAAGAGACCCTGAGATTTCCCTGTTTCCCTTTTCTTCGCTTCGTCGGCGAGGAAATGAACTGTTTTTCCATTTTTCTCATTTTCTGATTTTCTTGGACTTTTGAATCATCTACATCTGAGCATAGCCGGAATGGACTATGAACTTTACTCACGAACTGTAAATATCGTTTTGGATTGGATGGACAGTATGAACAGCCAATGAAATTGTTTAGAAGGGGTGGATTGTGGCCGGTTGACGTTGCCCCCTTAAGAAAGGGAATATGGTGGACGGAAGTTGGTAAACGGAAGGAATAGTCTAAACTAATTTCATTGGATGAGTGGGAGGAAGCACTTCTGAGCTGGGACTATACTGGACATTTCCAGCACTTCTCAGTCAGTCTTGCTTCCGCCTCTTCTTCAGGCAACAGCTTTCTGTCCTGGGCTTTCTGCCAAGGCTCCGGCCTTGAGAGAAAAACAGATAACAGGCCTGTATTAACTCTTTTCCAATTAACACAAACTGCTTCTAACATTTTTTTTTCTTTCCTCTCTTTCCTCTCTCTTCCTATCCCACTCTGGGGAAAGGGGGGAGAGAGGGGAGAGCGGAGGTGGGGAACCCCCTCTGTCCAGAGGGGGGTCACTCTCATTTCTGTGTTACTCTGTTGTATATCTTTGTATATATTGTAGATATTGTAAATTTGTAAATAATCCCCTGCAAACCCTACATCGCTTTGTAAATATAGCTCCACTGCTTTGCTAATTCAGCTTGCGAGTTTTTTTTTCCTTTCCCTTCAATTTTTTTTTCCCTTTTACTTTACAAGGGGGAAGGAAGGAGGCTTCTTGGCCTTACCTTCCATCCCACGACAGGTAGGGAAGAATTCAAATACTCATTTTGACTGCCTCCAGAAGTTAGATCAGATGGCAAATTGTATTTGGTGCCAGGTCTTTCCCTTTAGGTTTTACCCCAACAATGTTTTCATTAGTTTCGCTCACTCTCGAAATCAAGCATTTTACAGCAGGTTGGAGCAGCCTGTATCTCAGCACAGGAATAAGGTAGGGAAGAATTCAAATACTCATTTTGACTGCCTCCAGAAGTTAGAACAGATGGCCAATTGTATTTGGTGCTAGGCCTTTCCCTTTAGGTTTTACCCCAACAATGTTTTCATTAGTTTCGCTCACTCTCGAAATCAAGCATTTTACAGCAGGTTGGAGCAGCCTGTATCTCAGCACAGGAATAAGGTAGGGAAGAATTCTAAGGATCATTTTGACTGCCTCCAGAAGTTAGATCAGATGGCAAATTGTTTTTGGTGCTGGGTCTTTCCCTTTAGGTTTTACCCCAACAATGTTTTCATTAGTTTCGCTCACTCTCGAAATCAAGCATTTTACAGCAGGTTGGAGCAGCCTGTATCTCAGCACAGGAATAAGGTAGGGAAGAATTCTAAGGATCATTTTGACTGCCTCCAGAAGTTAGATCAGATGGCAAATTGTATTTGGTGCTAGGTCTTTCCCTTTAGGTTTTACCCCAACAATGTTTTCATTAGTTTCGATCACTCTCGAAATCAAGCATTTTACAGCAGGTTGGAGCAGCCTGTATCTCAGCACAGGAAAAAGGTAGGGAAGAATTCAAATACTCATTTTGACTGCCTCCAGAAGTTAGATCAGATGGCAAATTGTATTTGGTGCCAGGTCTTTCCCTTTAGGTTTTACCCCAACAATGTTTTCATTAGTTTCGCTCACTCTCGAAATCAAGCATTTTACAGCAGGTTGGAGCAGCCTGTATCTCAGCACAGGAATAAGGTAGGGAAGAATTCTAAGGATCATTTTGACTGCCTCCAGAAGTTAGATCAGATGGCAAATTGTATTTGGTGCCAGGTCTTTCCCTTTAGGTTTTACCCCAACAATGTTTTCATTAGTTTCGCTCACTCTCGAAATCAAGCATTTTACAGCAGGTTGGAGCAGCCTGTATCTCAGCACAGGAATAAGGTAGGGAAGAATTCTAAGGATCATTTTGACTGCCTCCAGAAGTTAGATCAGATGGCAAATTGTATTTGGTGCTAGGTCTTTCCCTTTAGGTTTTACCCCAACAATGTTTTCATTAGTTTCGCTCACTCTCGAAATCAAGCATTTTACAGCAGGTTGGAGCAGCCTGTATCTCAGCACAGGAATAAGGTAGGGAAGAATTCAAATACTCATTTTGACTGCCTCCAGAAGTTAGATCAGATGGCCAATGCAATTTGGTGCTAGGCCTTTCCCTTTAGGTTTTACCCCAACAATGTTTTCATTAGTTTCGCTCACTCTCGAAATCAAGCATTTTACAGCAGGTTGGAGCAGCCTGTATCTCAGCACAGGAATAAGGTAGGGAAGAATTCAAATACTCATTTTGACTGCCTCCAGAAGTTAGATCAGATGGCCAATGGAATTTGGTGCTAGGTCTTTCCCTTTAGGTTTTACCCCAACAATGTTTTCATTAGTTTCGCTCACTCTCGAAATCAAGCATTTTACAGCAGGTTGGAGCAGCCTGTATCTCAGCACAGGAATAAGGTAGGGAAGAATTCAAATACTCATTTTGACTGCCTCCAGAAGTTAGATCAGATGGCCAATTGTATTTGGTGCTAGGTCTTTCCCTTTAGGTTTTACCCCAACAATGTTTTCATTAGTTTCGCTCACTCTCGAAATCAAGCATTTTACAGCAGGTTGGAGCAGCCTGTATCTCAGCACAGGAATAAGGTAGGGAAGAATTCTAAGGATCATTTTGACTGCCTCCAGTAGTTAGATCAGATGGCAAATTGTATTTGGTGCCAGGTCTTTCCCTTTAGGTTTTACCCCAACAATGTTTTCATTAGTTTCGCTCACTCTCGAAATCAAGCATTTTACAGCAGGTTGGAGCAGCCTGTATCTCAGCACAGGAATAAGGTAGGGAAGAATTCTAAGGATCATTTTGACTGCCTCCAGAAGTTAGATCAGATGGCAAATTGTATTTGGTGCCAGGTCTTTCCCTTTAGGTTTTACCCCAACAATGTTTTCATTAGTTTCGCTCACTCTCGAAATCAAGCATTTTACAGCAGGTTGGAGCAGCCTGTATCTCAGCACAGGAATAAGGTAGGGAAGAATTCTAAGGATCATTTTGACTGCCTCCAGAAGTTAGATCAGATGGCAAATTGTATTTGGTGCCAGGTCTTTCCCTTTAGGTTTTACCCCAACAATGTTTTCATTAGTTTCGCTCACTCTCGAAATCAAGCATTTTACAGCAGGTTGGAGCAGCCTGTATCTCAGCACAGGAATAAGGTAGGGAAGAATTCTAAGGATCATTTTGACTGCCTCCAGAAGTTAGATCAGATGGCAAATTGTATTTGGTGCTAGGTCTTTCCCTTTAGGTTTTACCCCAACAATGTTTTCATTAGTTTCGCTCACTCTCGAAATCAAGCATTTTACAGCAGGTTGGAGCTGCCTGTATCTCAGCACAGGAATAAGGTAGGGAAGAATTCAAATACTCATTTTGACTGCCTCCAGAAGTTAGATCAGATGGCCAATGCAATTTGGTGCTAGGCCTTTCCCTTTAGGTTTTACCCCAACAATGTTTTCATTAGTTTCGCTCACTCTCGAAATCAAGCATTTTACAGCAGGTTGGAGCAGCCTGTATCTCAGCACAGGAATAAGGTAGGGAAGAATTCAAATACTCATTTTGACTGCCTCCAGAAGTTAGATCAGATGGCCAATGGAATTTGGTTCTAGGTCTTTCCCTTTAGGTTTTACCCCAACAATGTTTTCATTAGTTTCGCTCACTCTCGAAATCAAGCATTTTACAGCAGGTTGGAGCAGCCTGTATCTCAGCACAGGAATAAGGTAGGGAAGAATTCAAATACTCATTTTGACTGCCTCCAGAAGTTAGATCAGATGGCCAATTGTATTTGGTGCTAGGTCTTTCCCTTTAGGTTTTACCCCAACAATGTTTTCATTAGTTTCGCTCACTCTCGAAATCAAGCATTTTACAGCAGGTTGGAGCAGCCTGTATCTCAGCACAGGAATAAGGTAGGGAAGAATTCTAAGGATCATTTTGACTGCCTCCAGTAGTTAGATCAGATGGCAAATTGTATTTGGTGCTAGGTCTTTCCCTTTAGGTTTTACCCCAACAATGTTTTCATTAGTTTCGATCACTCTCGAAATCAAGCATTTTACAGCAGGTTGGAGCAGCCTGTATCTCAGCACAGGAATAAGGTAGGGAAGAATTCTAAGGATCATTTTGACTGCCTCCAGAAGTTAGATCAGATGGCAAATTGTATTTGGTGCCAGGTCTTTCCCTTTAGGTTTTACCCCAACAATGTTTTCATTAGTTTCGCTCACTCTCGAAATCAAGCATTTTACAGCAGGTTGGAGCAGCCTGTATCTCAGCACAGGAATAAGGTAGGGAAGAATTCAAATACTCATTTTGACTGCCTCCAGAAGTTAGATCAGATGGCCAATGCAATTTGGTGCTAGGCCTTTCCCTTTAGGTTTTACCCCAACAATGTTTTCATTAGTTTCGCTCACTCTCGAAATCAAGCATTTTACAGCAGGTTGGAGCAGCCTGTATCTCAGCACAGGAATAGGGAAGAATTCAAATACTCATTTTGACTGCCTCCAGAAGTTAGATCAGATGGCCAATGCAATTTGGTGCTAGGTCTTTCCCTTTAGGTTTTACCCCAACAATGTTTTCATTAGTTTCGCTCACTCTCGAAATCAAGCATTTTACAGCAGGTTGGAGCAGCCTGTATCTCAGCACAGGAATAAGGTAGGGAAGAATTCAAATACTCATTTTGACTGCCTCCAGAAGTTAGATCAGATGGCAAATTGTATTTGGTGCCAGGCCTTTCCCTTTAGGTTTTACCCCAACAATGTTTTCATTAGTTTCGCTCACTCTCGAAATCTCGAATTTTACAGCAGGTTGGAGCAGCCTGTATCTCAGCACAGGAATAAGGTAGGGAAGAATTCTAAGGATCATTTTGACTGCCTCCAGAAGTTAGATCAGATGGCCAATGCAATTTGGTGCTAGGTCTTTCCCTTTAGGTTTTACCCCAACAATGTTTTCATTAGTTTCGCTCACTCTCGAAATCAAGCATTTTACAGCAGGTTGGAGCAGCCTGTATCTCAGCACAGGAATAAGGTAGGGAAGAATTCAAATACTCATTTTGACTGCCTCCAGAAGTTAGATCAGATGGTCAATGCAATTTGGTGCTAGGTCTTTCCCTTTAGGTTTTACCCCAACAATGTTTTCATTAGTTTCGCTCACTCTCGAAATCAAGCATTTTACAGCAGGTTGGAGCAGCCTGTATCTCAGCACAGGAATAAGGTAGGGAAGAATTCTAAGGATCATTTTGACTGCCTCCAGAAGTTAGATCAGATGGCAAATTGTATTTGGTGCTAGGTCTTTCCCTTTAGGTTTTACCCCAACAATGTTTTCATTAGTTTCGCTCACTCTCGAAATCAAGCATTTTACAGCAGGTTGGAGCAGCCTGTATCTCAGCACAGGAATAAGGTAGGGAAGAATTCAAATACTCATTTTGACTGCCTCCAGAAGTTAGATCAGATGGCAAATTGTATTTGGTGCCAGGTCTTTCCCTTTAGGTTTTACCCCAACAATGTTTTCATTAGTTTCGCTCACTCTCGAAATCAAGCATTTTACAGCAGGTTGGAGCAGCCTGTATCTCAGCACAGGAATAAGGTAGGGAAGAATTCAAATACTCATTTTGACTGCCTCCAGAAGTTAGAACAGATGGCCAATTGTATTTGGTGCTAGGCCTTTCCCTTTAGGTTTTACCCCAACAATGTTTTCATTAGTTTCGCTCACTCTCGAAATCAAGCATTTTACAGCAGGTTGGAGCAGCCTGTATCTCAGCACAGGAATAAGGTAGGGAAGAATTCTAAGGATCATTTTGACTGCCTCCAGAAGTTAGATCAGATGGCAAATTGTTTTTGGTGCTGGGTCTTTCCCTTTAGGTTTTACCCCAACAATGTTTTCATTAGTTTCGCTCACTCTCGAAATCAAGCATTTTACAGCAGGTTGGAGCAGCCTGTATCTCAGCACAGGAATAAGGTAGGGAAGAATTCTAAGGATCATTTTGACTGCCTCCAGAAGTTAGATCAGATGGCAAATTGTATTTGGTGCTAGGTCTTTCCCTTTAGGTTTTACCCCAACAATGTTTTCATTAGTTTCGATCACTCTCGAAATCAAGCATTTTACAGCAGGTTGGAGCAGCCTGTATCTCAGCACAGGAAAAAGGTAGGGAAGAATTCAAATACTCATTTTGACTGCCTCCAGAAGTTAGATCAGATGGCAAATTGTATTTGGTGCCAGGTCTTTCCCTTTAGGTTTTACCCCAACAATGTTTTCATTAGTTTCGCTCACTCTCGAAATCAAGCATTTTACAGCAGGTTGGAGCAGCCTGTATCTCAGCACAGGAATAAGGTAGGGAAGAATTCTAAGGATCATTTTGACTGCCTCCAGAAGTTAGATCAGATGGCAAATTGTATTTGGTGCCAGGTCTTTCCCTTTAGGTTTTACCCCAACAATGTTTTCATTAGTTTCGCTCACTCTCGAAATCAAGCATTTTACAGCAGGTTGGAGCAGCCTGTATCTCAGCACAGGAATAAGGTAGGGAAGAATTCAAATACTCATTTTGACTGCCTCCAGAAGTTAGATCAGAAGGCCAATGGAATTTGGTGCTAGGTCTTTCCCTTTAGGTTTTACCCCAACAATGTTTTCATTAGTTTCGCTCACTCTCGAAATCAAGCATTTTACAGCAGGTTGGAGCAGCCTGTATCTCAGCACAGGAATAAGGTAGGGAAGAATTCAAATACTCATTTTGACTGCCTCCAGAAGTTAGATCAGATGGCCAATGCAATTTGGTGCTAGGCCTTTCCCTTTAGGTTTTACCCCAACAATGTTTTCATTAGTTTCGCTCACTCTCGAAATCAAGCATTTTACAGCAGGTTGGAGCAGCCTGTATCTCAGCACAGGAATAAGGTAGGGAAGAATTCAAATACTCATTTTGACTGCCTCCAGAAGTTAGATCAGATGGCCAATGGAATTTGGTGCTAGGTCTTTCCCTTTAGGTTTTACCCCAACAATGTTTTCATTAGTTTCGCTCACTCTCGAAATCAAGCATTTTACAGCAGGTTGGAGCAGCCTGTATCTCAGCACAGGAATAAGGTAGGGAAGAATTCAAATACTCATTTTGACTGCCTCCAGAAGTTAGATCAGATGGCCAATTGTATTTGGTGCTAGGTCTTTCCCTTTAGGTTTTACCCCAACAATGTTTTCATTAGTTTCGCTCACTCTCGAAATCAAGCATTTTACAGCAGGTTGGAGCAGCCTGTATCTCAGCACAGGAATAAGGTAGGGAAGAATTCTAAGGATCATTTTGACTGCCTCCAGTAGTTAGATCAGATGGCAAATTGTATTTGGTGCTAGGTCTTTCCCTTTAGGTTTTACCCCAACAATGTTTTCATTAGTTTCGCTCACTCTCGAAATCAAGCATTTTACAGCAGGTTGGAGCAGCCTGTATCTCAGCACAGGAATAAGGTAGGGAAGAATTCTAAGGATCATTTTGACTGCCTCCAGAAGTTAGATCAGATGGCAAATTGTATTTGGTGCCAGGTCTTTCCCTTTAGGTTTTACCCCAACAATGTTTTCATTAGTTTCGCTCACTCTCGAAATCAAGCATTTTACAGCAGGTTGGAGCAGCCTGTATCTCAGCACAGGAATAAGGTAGGGAAGAATTCTAAGGATCATTTTGACTGCCTCCAGAAGTTAGATCAGATGGCAAATTGTATTTGGTGCCAGGTCTTTCCCTTTAGGTTTTACCCCAACAATGTTTTCATTAGTTTCGCTCACTCTCGAAATCAAGCATTTTACAGCAGGTTGGAGCAGCCTGTATCTCAGCACAGGAATAAGGTAGGGAAGAATTCAAATACTCATTTTGACTGCCTCCAGAAGTTAGATCAGATGGCCAATGCAATTTGGTGCTAGGCCTTTCCCTTTAGGTTTTACCCCAACAATGTTTTCATTAGTTTCGCTCACTCTTGAAATCAAGCATTTTACAGCAGGTTGGAGCAGCCTGTATCTCAGCACAGGAATAAGGTAGGGAAGAATTCTAAGGATCATTTTGACTGCCTCCAGAAGTTAGATCAGATGGCAAATTGTATTTGGTGCCAGGTCTTTCCCTTTAGGTTTTACCCCAACAATGTTTTCATTAGTTTCGCTCACTCTCGAAATCAAGCATTTTACAGCAGGTTGGAGCAGCCTGTATCTCAGCACAGGAATAAGGTAGGGAAGAATTCAAATACTCATTTTGACTGCCTCCAGAAGTTAGAACAGATGGCCAATTGTATTTGGTGCTAGGCCTTTCCCTTTAGGTTTTACCCCAACAATGTTTTCATTAGTTTCGCTCACTCTCGAAATCAAGCATTTTACAGCAGGTTGGAGCAGCCTGTATCTCAGCACAGGAATAAGGTAGGGAAGAATTCTAAGGATCATTTTGACTGCCTCCAGAAGTTAGATCAGATGGCAAATTGTATTTGGTGCTAGGTCTTTCCCTTTAGGTTTTACCCCAACAATGTTTTCATTAGTTTCGCTCACTCTCGAAATCAAGCATTTTACAGCAGGTTGGAGCAGCCTGTATCTCAGCACAGGAATAAGGTAGGGAAGAATTCAAATACTCATTTTGACTGCCTCCAGAAGTTAGATCAGATGGCCAATGCAATTTGGTGCTAGGCCTTTCCCTTTAGGTTTTACCCCAACAATGTTTTCATTAGTTTCGATCACTCTCGAAATCAAGCATTTTACAGCAGGTTGGAGCAGCCTGTATCTCAGCACAGGAATAAGGTAGGGAAGAATTCTAAGGATCATTTTGACTGCCTCCAGAAGTTAGATCAGATGGCCAATGCAATTTGGTGCTAGGCCTTTCCCTTTAGGTTTTACCCCAACAATGTTTTCATTAGTTTCGCTCACTCTCGAAATCAAGCATTTTACAGCAGGTTGGAGCAGCCTGTATCTCAGCACAGGAATAAGGTAGGGAAGAATTCTAAGGATCATTTTGACTGCCTCCAAAAGTTAGATCAGATGGCCAATGCATTTTGGTGCTAGGCCTTTCCCTTTAGGTTTTACCCCAACAATGTTTTCATTAGTTTCGCTCACTCTCGAAATCAAGCATTTTTACAGCAGGTTGGAGCAGCCTGTATCTCAGCACAGGAATAAGGTAGGGAAGAATTCTAAGGATCATTTTGACTGCCTCCAGTAGTTAGATCAGATGGCAAATTGTATTTGGTGCTAGGTCTTTCCCTTTAGGTTTTACCCCAACAATGTTTTCATTAGTTTCGCTCACTCTCGAAATCAAGCATTTTACAGCAGGTTGGAGCAGCCTGTATCTCAGCACAGGAATAAGGTAGGGAAGAATTCAAATACTCATTTTGACTGCCTCCAGAAGTTAGATCAGATGGCCAATGCAATTTGGTGCTAGGCCTTTCCCTTTAGGTTTTACCCCAACAATGTTTTCATTAGTTTCGCTCACTCTCGAAATCAAGCATTTTACAGCAGGTTGGAGCAGCCGTATCTCAGCACAGGAATAAGGTAGGGAAGAATTCTAAGGATCATTTTGACTGCCTCCAGAAGTTAGATCAGATGGCAAATTGTATTTGGTGCCAGGTCTTTCCCTTTAGGTTTTACCCCAACAATGTTTTCATTAGTTTCGCTCACTCTCGAAATCAAGCATTTTACAGCAGGTTGGAGCAGCCTGTATCTCAGCACAGGAATAAGGTAGGGAAGAATTCAAATACTCATTTTGACTGCCTCCAGAAGTTAGAACAGATGGCCAATTGTATTTGGTGCTAGGCCTTTCCCTTTAGGTTTTTACCCCAACAATGTTTTCATTAGTTTCGCTCACTCTCGAAATCAAGCATTTTACAGCAGGTTGGAGCAGCCTGTATCTCAGCACAGGAATAAGGTAGGGAAGAATTCTAAGGATCATTTTGACTGCCTCCAGAAGTTAGATCAGATGGCAAATTGTATTTGGTGCTAGGTCTTTCCCTTTAGGTTTTACCCCAACAATGTTTTCATTAGTTTCGCTCACTCTCGAAATCAAGCATTTTACAGCAGGTTGGAGCAGCCTGTATCTCAGCACAGGAATAAGGTAGGGAAGAATTCTAAGGATCATTTTGACTGCTTCCAGAAGTTAGATCAGATGGCAAATTGTATTTGGTGCTAGGTCTTTCCCTTTAGGTTTTACCCCAACAATGTTTTCATTAGTTTCGCTCACTCTCGAAATCAAGCATTTTACAGCAGGTTGGAGCAGCCTGTATCTCAGCATAGGGAATAAGGTAGGGAAGAATTCTAAGGATCATTTTGACTGCCTCCAGAAGTTAGATCAGATGGCAAATTGTATTTGGTGCTAGGTCTTTCCCTTTAGGTTTTACCCCAACAATGTTTTCATTAGTTTCGCTCACTCTCGAAATCAAGCATTTTACAGCAGGTTGGAGCAGCCTGTATCTCAGCACAGGAATAAGGTAGGGAAGAATTCTAAGGATCATTTTGACTGCCTACAGAAGTTAGAACAGATGGCCTATGGAATTTGGTGCTAGGTCTTTCCCTTTAGGTTTTACCCCAACAATGTTTTCATTAGTTTCGCTCACTCTCGAAATCAAGCATTTTACAGCAGGTTGGAGCAGCCTGTATCTCAGCACAGAATAAGGTAGGGAAGAATTCAAATACTCATTTTGACTGCCTCCAGAAGTTAGATCAGATGGCAAATTGTATTTGGTGCTAGGTCTTTCCCTTTAGGTTTTACCCCAACAATGTTTTCATTAGTTTCGCTCACTCTCGAAATCAAGCATTTTACAGCAGGTTGGAGCGGCCTGTATCTCAGCACAGGAATAAGGTAGGGAAGAATTCTAAGGATCATTTTGACTGCCTCCAGAAGTTAGATCAGATGGCAAATTGTTTTTGGTGCTGGGTCTTTCCCTTTAGGTTTTACCCCAACAATGTTTTCATTAGTTTCGCTCACTCTCGAAATCAAGCATTTTACAGCAGGTTGGAGCAGCCTGTATCTCAGCACAGGAATAAGGTAGGGAAGAATTCAAATACTCATTTTGACTGCCTCCAGAAGTTAGATCAGATGGCAAATTGTATTTGGTGCCAGGTCTTTCCCTTTAGGTTTTACCCCAACAATGTTTTCATTAGTTTCGCTCACTCTCGAAATCAAGCATTTTACAGCAGGTTGGAGCAGCCTGTATCTCAGCACAGGAATAAGGTAGGGAAGAATTCAAATACTCATTTTGACTGCCTCCAGAAGTTAGAACAGATGGCCAATTGTATTTGGTGCTAGGCCTTTCCCTTTAGGTTTTACCCCAACAATGTTTTCATTAGTTTCGCTCACTCTCGAAATCAAGCATTTTACAGCAGGTTGGAGCAGCCTGTATCTCAGCACAGGAATAAGGTAGGGAAGAATTCTAAGGATCATTTTGACTGCCTCCAGAAGTTAGATCAGATGGCAAATTGTTTTTGGTGCTGGGTCTTTCCCTTTAGGTTTTACCCCAACAATGTTTTCATTAGTTTCGCTCACTCTCGAAATCAAGCATTTTACAGCAGGTTGGAGCAGCCTGTATCTCAGCACAGGAATAAGGTAGGGAAGAATTCAAATACTCATTTTGACTGCCTCCAGAAGTTAGATCAGATGGCCAATTGTATTTGGTGCTAGGTCTTTCCCTTTAGGTTTTACCCCAACAATGTTTTCATTAGTTTCGCTCACTCTCGAAATCAAGCATTTTACAGCAGGTTGGAGCGGCCTGTATCTCAGCACAGGAATAAGGTAGGGAAGAATTCTAAGGATCATTTTGACTGCCTCCAGAAGTTAGATCAGATGGCAAATTGTTTTTGGTGCTGGGTCTTTCCCTTTAGGTTTTACCCCAACAATGTTTTCATTAGTTTCGCTCACTCTCGAAATCAAGCATTTTACAGCAGGTTGGAGCAGCCTGTATCTCAGCACAGGAATAAGGTAGGGAAGAATTCTAAGGATCATTTTGACTGCCTCCAGAAGTTAGATCAGATGGCAAATTGTATTTGGTGCTAGGTCTTTCCCTTTAGGTTTTACCCCAACAATGTTTTCATTAGTTTCGATCACTCTCGAAATCAAGCATTTTACAGCAGGTTGGAGCAGCCTGTATCTCAGCACAGGAATAAGGTAGGGAAGAATTCAAATACTCATTTTGACTGCCTCCAGAAGTTAGATCAGATGGCAAATTGTATTTGGTGCCAGGTCTTTCCCTTTAGGTTTTACCCCAACAATGTTTTCATTAGTTTCGCTCACTCTCGAAATCAAGCATTTTACAGCAGGTTGGAGCAGCCTGTATCTCAGCACAGGAATAAGGTAGGGAAGAATTCAAATACTCATTTTGACTGCCTCCAGAAGTTAGATCAGATGGCCAATGCAATTTGGTGCCAGGTCTTTCCCTTTAGGTTTTACCCCAACAATGTTTTCATTAGTTTCGATCACTCTCGAAATCAAGCATTTTACAGCAGGTTGGAGCAGCCTGTATCTCAGCACAGGAATAAGGTAGGGAAGAATTCAAATACTCATTTTGACTGCCTCCAGAAGTTAGAACAGATGGCCAATTGTATTTGGTGCTAGGCCTTTCCCTTTAGGTTTTACCCCAACAATGTTTTCATTAGTTTCGCTCACTCTCGAAATCAAGCATTTTACAGCAGGTTGGAGCAGCCTGTATCTCAGCACAGGAATAAGGTAGGGAAGAATTCTAAGGATCATTTTGACTGCCTCCAGAAGTTAGATCAGATGGCAAATTGTTTTTGGTGCTGGGTCTTTCCCTTTAGGTTTTACCCCAACAATGTTTTCATTAGTTTCGCTCACTCTCGAAATCAAGCATTTTACAGCAGGTTGGAGCAGCCTGTATCTCAGCACAGGAATAAGGTAGGGAAGAATTCTAAGGATCATTTTGACTGCCTCCAGAAGTTAGATCAGATGGCAAATTGTATTTGGTGCTAGGTCTTTCCCTTTAGGTTTTACCCCAACAATGTTTTCATTAGTTTCGATCACTCTCGAAATCAAGCATTTTACAGCAGGTTGGAGCAGCCTGTATCTCAGCACAGGAATAAGGTAGGGAAGAATTCATATACTCATTTTGACTGCCTCCAGAAGTTAGATCAGATGGCAAATTGTATTTGGTGCCAGGTCTTTCCCTTTAGGTTTTACCCCAACAATGTTTTCATTAGTTTCGCTCACTCTCGAAATCAAGCATTTTACAGCAGGTTGGAGCAGCCTGTATCTCAGCACAGGAATAAGGTAGGGAAGAATTCTAAGGATCATTTTGACTGCCTCCAGAAGTTAGATCAGATGGCAAATTGTATTTGGTGCTAGGTCTTTCCCTTTAGGTTTTACCCCAACAATGTTTTCATTAGTTTCGATCACTCTCGAAATCAAGCATTTTACAGCAGGTTGGAGCAGCCTGTATCTCAGCACAGGAATAAGGTAGGGAAGAATTCAAATACTCATTTTGACTGCCTCCAGAAGTTAGATCAGATGGCCAATGGAATTTGGTGCTAGGCCTTTCCCTTTAGTTTTTACCCCAACAATGTTTTCATTAGTTTCGCTCACTCTCGAAATCAAGCATTTTACAGCAGGTTGGAGCAGCCTGTATCTCAGCACAGGAATAAGGTAGGGAAGAATTCAAATACTCATTTTGACTGCCTCCAGAAGTTAGATCAGATGGCCAATGAAATTTGGTGCTAGGCCTTTCCCTTTAGGTTTTACCCCAACAATGTTTTCATTAGTTTCGCTCACTCTCGAAATCAAGCATTTTACAGCAGATTTGAGCAGCCTGTATCTCAGCACAGGAATAAGGTAGGGAAGAATTCAAATACTCATTTTGACTGCCTCCAGAAGTTAGATCAGATGGCCAATGGAATTTGGTGCTAGGTCTTTCCCTTTAGGTTTTACCCCAACAATGTTTTCATTAGTTTCGCTCACTCTCGAAATCAAGCATTTTACAGCAGGTTGGAGCAGCCTGTATCTCAGCACAGGAATAAGGTAGGGAAGAATTCAAATACTCATTTTGACTGCCTCCAGAAGTTAGATCAGATGGCCAATTGTATTTGGTGCAAGGTCTTTCCCTTTAGGTTTTACCCCAACAATGTTTTCATTAGTTTCGCTCACTCTCGAAATCAAGCATTTTACAGCAGGTTGGAGCAGCCTGTATCTCAGCACAGGAATAAGGTAGGGAAGAATTCTAAGGATCATTTTGACTGCCTCCAGAAGTTAGATCAGATGGCAAATTGTATTTGGCGCTGGGTCTTTCCCTTTAGGTTTTACCCCAACAATGTTTTCATTAGTTTCGCTCACTCTCGAAATCAAGCATTTTACAGCAGGTTGGAGCAGCCTGTATCTCAGCACAGGAAAAAGGTAGGGAAGAATTCTAAGGATCATTTTGACTGCCTCCAGTAGTTAGATCAGATGGCAAATTGTATTTGGTGCTAGGTCTTTCCCTTTAGGTTTTACCCCAACAATGTTTTCATTAGTTTCGCTCACTCTCGAAATCAAGCATTTTACAGCAGGTTGGAGCAGCCTGTATCTCAGCACAGGAATAAGGTAGGGAAGAATTCAAATACTCATTTTGACTGCCTCCAGAAGTTAGAACAGATGGCAAATTGTATTTGGTGCCAGGTCTTTCCCTTTAGGTTTTACCCCAACAATGTTTTCATTAGTTTCGCTCACTCTCGAAATCAAGCATTTTACAGCAGGTTGGAGCAGCCTGTATCTCAGCACAGGAATAAGGTAGGGAAGAATTCAAATACTCATTTTGACTGCCTCCAGAAGTTAGATCAGATGGCAAATTGTATTTGGTGCCAGGTCTTTCCCTTTAGGTTTTACCCCAACAATGTTTTCATTAGTTTCGCTCACTCTCGAAATCAAGCATTTTACAGCAGGTTGGAGCAGCCTGTATCTCAGCACAGGAATAAGGTAGGGAAGAATTCAAATACTCATTTTGACTGCCTCCAGAAGTTAGAACAGATGGCCAATTGTATTTGGTGCTAGGCCTTTCCCTTTAGGTTTTACCCCAACAATGTTTTCATTAGTTTCGCTCACTCTCGAAATCAAGCATTTTACAGCAGGTTGGAGCAGCCTGTATCTCAGCACAGGAATAAGGTAGGGAAGAATTCTAAGGATCATTTTGACTGCCTCCAGAAGTTAGATCAGATGGCAAATTGTTTTTGGTGCTGGGTCTTTCCCTTTAGGTTTTACCCCAACAATGTTTTCATTAGTTTCGCTCACTCTCGAAATCAAGCATTTTACAGCAGGTTGGAGCAGCCTGTATCTCAGCACAGGAATAAGGTAGGGAAGAATTCAAATACTCATTTTGACTGCCTCCAGAAGTTAGATCAGATGGCCAATTGTATTTGGTGCTAGGTCTTTCCCTTTAGGTTTTACCCCAACAATGTTTTCATTAGTTTCGCTCACTCTCGAAATCAAGCATTTTACAGCAGGTTGGAGCGGCCTGTATCTCAGCACAGGAATAAGGTAGGGAAGAATTCTAAGGATCATTTTGACTGCCTCCAGAAGTTAGATCAGATGGCAAATTGTTTTTGGTGCTGGGTCTTTCCCTTTAGGTTTTACCCCAACAATGTTTTCATTAGTTTCGCTCACTCTCGAAATCAAGCATTTTACAGCAGGTTGGAGCAGCCTGTATCTCAGCACAGGAATAAGGTAGGGAAGAATTCTAAGGATCATTTTGACTGCCTCCAGAAGTTAGATCAGATGGCAAATTGTATTTGGTGCTAGGTCTTTCCCTTTAGGTTTTACCCCAACAATGTTTTCATTAGTTTCGATCACTCTCGAAATCAAGCATTTTACAGCAGGTTGGAGCAGCCTGTATCTCAGCACAGGAATAAGGTAGGGAAGAATTCAAATACTCATTTTGACTGCCTCCAGAAGTTAGATCAGATGGCAAATTGTATTTGGTGCCAGGTCTTTCCCTTTAGGTTTTACCCCAACAATGTTTTCATTAGTTTCGCTCACTCTCGAAATCAAGCATTTTACAGCAGGTTGGAGCAGCCTGTATCTCAGCACAGGAATAAGGTAGGGAAGAATTCAAATACTCATTTTGACTGCCTCCAGAAGTTAGATCAGATGGCCAATGCAATTTGGTGCCAGGTCTTTCCCTTTAGGTTTTACCCCAACAATGTTTTCATTAGTTTCGATCACTCTCGAAATCAAGCATTTTACAGCAGGTTGGAGCAGCCTGTATCTCAGCACAGGAATAAGGTAGGGAAGAATTCAAATACTCATTTTGACTGCCTCCAGAAGTTAGAACAGATGGCCAATTGTATTTGGTGCTAGGCCTTTCCCTTTAGGTTTTACCCCAACAATGTTTTCATTAGTTTCGCTCACTCTCGAAATCAAGCATTTTACAGCAGGTTGGAGCAGCCTGTATCTCAGCACAGGAATAAGGTAGGGAAGAATTCTAAGGATCATTTTGACTGCCTCCAGAAGTTAGATCAGATGGCAAATTGTTTTTGGTGCTGGGTCTTTCCCTTTAGGTTTTACCCCAACAATGTTTTCATTAGTTTCGCTCACTCTCGAAATCAAGCATTTTACAGCAGGTTGGAGCAGCCTGTATCTCAGCACAGGAATAAGGTAGGGAAGAATTCTAAGGATCATTTTGACTGCCTCCAGAAGTTAGATCAGATGGCAAATTGTATTTGGTGCTAGGTCTTTCCCTTTAGGTTTTACCCCAACAATGTTTTCATTAGTTTCGATCACTCTCGAAATCAAGCATTTTACAGCAGGTTGGAGCAGCCTGTATCTCAGCACAGGAATAAGGTAGGGAAGAATTCATATACTCATTTTGACTGCCTCCAGAAGTTAGATCAGATGGCAAATTGTATTTGGTGCCAGGTCTTTCCCTTTAGGTTTTACCCCAACAATGTTTTCATTAGTTTCGCTCACTCTCGAAATCAAGCATTTTACAGCAGGTTGGAGCAGCCTGTATCTCAGCACAGGAATAAGGTAGGGAAGAATTCTAAGGATCATTTTGACTGCCTCCAGAAGTTAGATCAGATGGCAAATTGTATTTGGTGCTAGGTCTTTCCCTTTAGGTTTTACCCCAACAATGTTTTCATTAGTTTCGATCACTCTCGAAATCAAGCATTTTACAGCAGGTTGGAGCAGCCTGTATCTCAGCACAGGAATAAGGTAGGGAAGAATTCAAATACTCATTTTGACTGCCTCCAGAAGTTAGATCAGATGGCCAATGGAATTTGGTGCTAGGCCTTTCCCTTTAGTTTTTACCCCAACAATGTTTTCATTAGTTTCGCTCACTCTCGAAATCAAGCATTTTACAGCAGGTTGGAGCAGCCTGTATCTCAGCACAGGAATAAGGTAGGGAAGAATTCAAATACTCATTTTGACTGCCTCCAGAAGTTAGATCAGATGGCCAATGAAATTTGGTGCTAGGCCTTTCCCTTTAGGTTTTACCCCAACAATGTTTTCATTAGTTTCGCTCACTCTCGAAATCAAGCATTTTACAGCAGATTTGAGCAGCCTGTATCTCAGCACAGGAATAAGGTAGGGAAGAATTCAAATACTCATTTTGACTGCCTCCAGAAGTTAGATCAGATGGCCAATGGAATTTGGTGCTAGGTCTTTCCCTTTAGGTTTTACCCCAACAATGTTTTCATTAGTTTCGCTCACTCTCGAAATCAAGCATTTTACAGCAGGTTGGAGCAGCCTGTATCTCAGCACAGGAATAAGGTAGGGAAGAATTCAAATACTCATTTTGACTGCCTCCAGAAGTTAGATCAGATGGCCAATTGTATTTGGTGCAAGGTCTTTCCCTTTAGGTTTTACCCCAACAATGTTTTCATTAGTTTCGCTCACTCTCGAAATCAAGCATTTTACAGCAGGTTGGAGCAGCCTGTATCTCAGCACAGGAATAAGGTAGGGAAGAATTCTAAGGATCATTTTGACTGCCTCCAGAAGTTAGATCAGATGGCAAATTGTATTTGGCGCTGGGTCTTTCCCTTTAGGTTTTACCCCAACAATGTTTTCATTAGTTTCGCTCACTCTCGAAATCAAGCATTTTACAGCAGGTTGGAGCAGCCTGTATCTCAGCACAGGAAAAAGGTAGGGAAGAATTCTAAGGATCATTTTGACTGCCTCCAGTAGTTAGATCAGATGGCAAATTGTATTTGGTGCTAGGTCTTTCCCTTTAGGTTTTACCCCAACAATGTTTTCATTAGTTTCGCTCACTCTCGAAATCAAGCATTTTACAGCAGGTTGGAGCAGCCTGTATCTCAGCACAGGAATAAGGTAGGGAAGAATTCAAATACTCATTTTGACTGCCTCCAGAAGTTAGAACAGATGGCAAATTGTATTTGGTGCCAGGTCTTTCCCTTTAGGTTTTACCCCAACAATGTTTTCATTAGTTTCGCTCACTCTCGAAATCAAGCATTTTACAGCAGGTTGGAGCAGCCTGTATCTCAGCACAGGAATAAGGTAGGGAAGAATTCTAAGGATCATTTTGACTGCCTCCAGAAGTTAGATCAGATGGCAAATTGTATTTGGTGCTAGGTCTTTCCCTTTAGGTTTTACCCCAACAATGTTTTCATTAGTTTCGCTCACTCTCGAAATCAAGCATTTTACAGCAGGTTGGAGCAGCCTGTATCTCAGCACAGAAATAAGGTAGGGAAGAATTCAAATACTCATTTTGACTGCCTCCAGAAGTTAGATCAGATGGCCAATGAAATTTGGTGCTAGGCCTTTCCCTTTAGGTTTTACCCCAACAATGTTTTCATTAGTTTCGCTCACTCTCGAAATCAAGCATTTTACAGCAGATTTGAGCAGCCTGTATCTCAGCACAGGAATAAGGTAGGGAAGAATTCAAATACTCATTTTGACTGCCTCCAGAAGTTAGATCAGATGGCCAATGGAATTTGGTGCTAGGTCTTTCCCTTTAGGTTTTACCCCAACAATGTTTTCATTAGTTTCGCTCACTCTCGAAATCAAGCATTTTACAGCAGGTTGGAGCAGCCTGTATCTCAGCACAGGAATAAGGTAGGGAAGAATTCAAATACTCATTTTGACTGCCTCCAGAAGTTAGATCAGATGGCCAATTGTATTTGGTGCAAGGTCTTTCCCTTTAGGTTTTACCCCAACAATGTTTTCATTAGTTTCGCTCACTCTCGAAATCAAGCATTTTACAGCAGGTTGGAGCAGCCTGTATCTCAGCACAGGAATAAGGTAGGGAAGAATTCTAAGGATCATTTTGACTGCCTCCAGAAGTTAGATCAGATGGCAAATTGTATTTGGCGCTGGGTCTTTCCCTTTAGGTTTTACCCCAACAATGTTTTCATTAGTTTCGCTCACTCTCGAAATCAAGCATTTTACAGCAGGTTGGAGCAGCCTGTATCTCAGCACAGGAAAAAGGTAGGGAAGAATTCTAAGGATCATTTTGACTGCCTCCAGTAGTTAGATCAGATGGCAAATTGTATTTGGTGCTAGGTCTTTCCCTTTAGGTTTTACCCCAACAATGTTTTCATTAGTTTCGCTCACTCTCGAAATCAAGCATTTTACAGCAGGTTGGAGCAGCCTGTATCTCAGCACAGGAATAAGGTAGGGAAGAATTCAAATACTCATTTTGACTGCCTCCAGAAGTTAGAACAGATGGCAAATTGTATTTGGTGCCAGGTCTTTCCCTTTAGGTTTTACCCCAACAATGTTTTCATTAGTTTCGCTCACTCTCGAAATCAAGCATTTTACAGCAGGTTGGAGCAGCCTGTATCTCAGCACAGGAATAAGGTAGGGAAGAATTCTAAGGATCATTTTGACTGCCTCCAGAAGTTAGATCAGATGGCAAATTGTATTTGGTGCTAGGTCTTTCCCTTTAGGTTTTACCCCAACAATGTTTTCATTAGTTTCGCTCACTCTCGAAATCAAGCATTTTACAGCAGGTTGGAGCAGCCTGTATCTCAGCACAGAAATAAGGTAGGGAAGAATTCTAAGGATCATTTTGACTGCCTCCAGAAGTTAGATCAGATGGCAAATTGTTTTTGGTGCTAGGTCTTTCCCTTTAGGTTTTACCCCAACAATGTTTTCATTAGTTTCGCTCACTCTCGAAATCAAGCATTTTACAGCAGGTTGGAGCAGCCTGTATCTCAGCACAGGAATAAGGTAGGGAAGAATTCAAATACTCATTTTGACTGCCTCCAGAAGTTAGATCAGATGGCCAATGGAATTTGGTGCTAGGCCTTTCCCTTTAGGTTTTACCCCAACAATGTTTTCATTAGTTTCGCTCACTCTCGAAATCAAGCATTTTACAGCAGGTTGGAGCAGCCTGTATCTCAGCACAGGAATAAGGTAGGGAAGAATTCTAAGGATCATTTTGACTGCCTCCAGAAGTTAGATCAGATGGCAAATTGTATTTGGTGCCAGGTCTTTCCCTTTAGGTTTTACCCCAACAATGTTTTCATTAGTTTCGCTCACTCTCGAAATCAAGCATTTTACAGCAGGTTGGAGCAGCCTGTATCTCAGCACAGGAATAAGGTAGGGAAGAATTCTAAGGATCATTTTGACTGCCTCCAGAAGTTAGATCAGATGGCCAATGGAATTTGGTGCTAGGCCTTTCCCTTTAGGTTTTACCCCAACAATGTTTTCATTAGTTTCGCTCACTCTCGAAATCAAGCATTTTACAGCAGGTTGGAGCAGCCTGTATCTCAGCACAGGAATAAGGTAGGGAAGAATTCTAAGGATCATTTGGACTGCCTCCAAAAGTTAGATCAGATGGCCAATGCAATTTGGTGCTAGGCCTTTCCCTTTAGGTTTTACCCCAACAATGTTTTCATTAGTTTCGATCACTCTCGAAATCAAGCATTTTACAGCAGGTTGGAGCAGCCTGTATCTCAGCACAGGAATAAGGTAGGGAAGAATTCTAAGGATCATTTTGACTGCCTCCAGAAGTTAGATCAGATGGCAAATTGTATTTGGTGCTAGGCCTTTCCCTTTAGGTTTTACCCCAACAATGTTTTCATTAGTTTCGCTCACTCTCGAAATCAAGCATTTTACAGCAGGTTGGAGCAGCCTGTATCTCAGCATAGGAATAAGGTAGGGAAGAATTCTAAGGATCATTTTGACTGCCTCCAGAAGTTAGATCAGATGGCAAATTGTATTTGGTGCTAGGTCTTTCCCTTTAGGTTTTACCCCAACAATGTTTTCATTAGTTTCGCTCACTCTCGAAATCAAGCATTTTACAGCAGGTTGGAGCAGCCTGTATCTCAGCACAGGAATAAGGTAGGGAAGAATTCAAATACTCATTTTGACTGCCTCCAGAAGTTAGATCAGATGGCCAATGGAATTTGGTGCTAGGTCTTTCCCTTTAGGTTTTACCCCAACAATGTTTTCATTAGTTTCGCTCACTCTCGAAATCAAGCATTTTACAGCAGGTTGGAGCAGCCTGTATCTCAGCACAGAATAAGGTAGGGAAGAATTCGAATACTCATTTTGACTGCCTCCAGAAGTTAGATCAGATGGCAAATTGTATTTGGTGCTAGGTCTTTCCCTTTAGGTTTTACCCCAACAATGTTTTCATTAGTTTCGCTCACTCTCGGAATCAATCATTTTACAGCAGGTTGGAGCAGCCTGTATCTCAGCACAGGAATAAGGTAGGGAAGAATTCTAAGGATCATTTTGACTGCTTCCAGAAGTTAGATCAGATGGCCAATGGAATTTGGTGCTAGGTCTTTCCCTTTAGGTTTTAACCCCAACAATGTTTTCATTAGTTTCGCTCACTCTCGAAATCAAGCATTTTACAGCAGGTTGGAGCAGCCTGTATCTCAGCACAGGAATAAGGTAGGGAAGAATTCAAATACTCATTTTGACTGCCTCCAGAAGTTAGATCAGATGGCCAATTGTATTTGGTGCTAGGTCTTTCCCTTTAGGTTTTACCCCAACAATGTTTTCATTAGTTTCGCTCACTCTCGAAATCAAGCATTTTACAACAGGTTGGAGCAGCCTGTATCTCAGCACAGGAATAAGGTAGGGAAGAATTCTAAGGATCATTTTGACTGCCTCCAGAAGTTAGATCAGATGGCCAATGCAATTTGGTGCTAGGCCTTTCCCTTTAGGTTTTACCCCAACAATGTTTTCATTAGTTTCGCTCACTCTCGAAATCAAGCATTTTACAGCAGGTTGGAGCAGCCTGTATCTCAGCACAGGAATAAGGTAGGGAAGAATTCAAATACTCATTTTGACTGCCTCCAGAAGTTAGATCAGATGGCCAATTGTATTTGGTGCTAGGTCTTTCCCTTTAGGTTTTACCCCAACAATGTTTTCATTAGTTTCGCTCACTCTCGAAATCAAGCATTTTACAGCAGGTTGGAGCAGCCTGTATCTCAGCACAGGAATAAGGTAGGGAAGAATTCAAATACTCATTTTGACTGCCTCCAGAAGTTAGATCAGATGGCAAATTGTATTTGGTGCTAGGTCTTTCCCTTTAGGTTTTACCCCAACAATGTTTTCATTAGTTTCGCTCACTCTCGAAATCAAGCATTTTACAGCAGGTTGGAGCAGCCTGTATCTCAGCACAGGAATAAGGTAGGGAAGAATTCTAAGGATCATTTTGTCTGCCTCCAGAAGTTAGATCAGGTGGCAAATTGTATTTGGTGCTAGGTCTTTCCCTTTAGGTTTTACCCCAACAATGTTTTCATTAGTTTCGCTCACTCTCGAAATCAAGCATTTTACAGCAGGTTGGAGCAGCCTGTATCTCAGCACAGGAATAAGGTAGGGAAGAATTCAAATACTCATTTTGACTGCCTCCAGAAGTTAGATCAGATGGCCAATGCAATTTGGTGCTAGGCCTTTCCCTTTAGGTTTTACCCCAACAATGTTTTTCATTAGTTTCGCTCACTCTCGAAATCAAGCATTTTACAGCAGGTTGGAGCAGCCTGTATCTCAGCACAGGAATAAGGTAGGGAAGAATTCAAATACTCATTTTGACTGCCTCCAGAAGTTAGATCAGATGGCCAATGGAATTTGGTGCTAGGTCTTTCCCTTTAGGTTTTACCCCAACAATGTTTTCATTAGTTTCGCTCACTCTCGAAATCAAGCGATTTTACAGCAGGTTGGAGCAGCCTGTATCTCAGCACAGGAATAAGGTAGGGAAGAATTCTAAGGATCATTTTGACTGCCTCCAGAAGTTAGATCAGATGGCAAATTGTATTTGGTGCCAGGTCTTTCCCTTTAGGTTTTACCCCAAACAATGTTTTCATTAGTTTCGCTCACTCTCCGAAATCAAGCATTTTACAGCAGGTTGGAGCAGCCTGTATCTCAGCACAGGAATAAGGTAGGGAAGAATTCTAAGGATCATTTTGACTGCCTCCAGAAGTTAGATCAGATGGCCAATGGAATTTTGTGCTAGGTCTTTCCCTTTAGGTTTTACCCCAACAATTTTTTCATTAGTTTCGCTCACCTCTCGAAATCAAGCATTTTACAGCAGGTTGGAGCAGCCTGTATCTCAGCACAGGAATAAGGTAGGGAAGAATTCTAAGGATCATTTTGACTGCCTCCAGAAGTTAGATCAGATGGCAAATTGTATTTGGTGCCAGGTCTTTCCCTTTAGGTTTTACCCCAACAATGTTTTCATTAGTTTCGCTCACTCTCGAAATCAAGCATTTTACAGCAGGTTGGAGCAGCCTGTATCTCAGCACAGGAATAAGGTAGGGAAGAATTCAAATACTCATTTTGACTGCCTCCAGAAGTTAGATCAGATGGCAAATTGTATTTGGTGCTAGGTCTTTCCCTTTAGCTTTTACCCCAACAATGTTTTCATTAGTTTCGCTCACTCTCGAAATCAAGCATTTTACAGCAGGTTGGAGCAGCCTGTATCTCAGCACAGGAATAAGGTAGGGAAGAATTCCAAATACTCATTTTGACTGCCTCCAGAAGTTAGATCAGATGGCCAATGCAATTTGGTGCTAGGCCTTTCCCTTTAGGTTTTACCCCAACAATGTTTTCATTAGTTTCGCTCACTCTCGAAATCAAGCATTTTACAGCAGGTTGGAGCAGCCTGTATCTCAGCACAGGAATAAGGTAGGGAAGAATTGAAATACTCATTTTGACTGCCTCCAGAAGTTAGATCAGATGGCCAATTGTATTTGGTGCTAGGTCTTTCCCTTTAGGGTTTACCCCAACAATGTTTTCATTAGTTTCGCTCACTCTCGAAATCAAGCATTTTACAGCAGGTTGGAGCAGCCTGTATCTCAGCACAGGAATAAGGTAGGGAAGAATTCAAATACTCATTTTGACTGCCTCCAGAAGTTAGATCAGATGGCCAATGCAATTTGGTGCTAGGTCTTTCCCTTTAGGTTTTACCCCAACAATGTTTTCATTAGTTTCGCTCACTCTCGAAATCAAGCATTTTACAGCAGGTTGGAGCAGCCTGTATCTCAGCACAGGAATAAGGTAGGGAAGAATTCTAAGGATCATTTTGACTGCCTCCAGAAGTTAGATCAGATGGCCAATGGAATTTTGTGCTAGGTCTTTCCCTTTAGGTTTTTACCCCAACAATGTTTTCATTAGTTTCGCTCACTCTCGAAATCAAGCATTTTACAGCAGGTTGGAGCAGGCCTGTATCTCAGCACAGGAATAAGGTAGGGAAGAATTCAAATACTCATTTTGACTGCCTCCAGAAGTTAGATCAGATGGCCAATGGAATTTGGTGCTAGGTCTTTCCCTTTAGGTTTTACCCCAACAATGTTTTCATTAGTTTCGCTCACTCTCGAAATCAAGCATTTTACAGCAGGTTGGAGCAGCCTGTATCTCAGCACAGGAATAAGGTAGGGAAGAATTCAAATACTCATTTTGACTGCCTCCAGAAGTTAGATCAGATGGCCAATGGAATTTGGTGCTAGGTCTTTCCCTTTAGCTTTTACCCCAACAATGTTTTCATTAGTTTCGCTCACTCTCGAAATCAAGCATTTTACAGCAGGTTGGAGCAGCCTGTATCTCAGCACAGGAATAAGGTAGGGAAGAATTCAAATACTCATTTTGACTGCCTCCAGAAGTTAGATCAGATGGCCAATGCAATTTGGTGCTAGGCCTTTCCCTTTAGGTTTTACCCCAACAATGTTTTCATTAGTTTCGCTCACTCTCGAAATCAAGCATTTTACAGCAGGTTGGAGCAGCCTGTATCTCAGCACAGGAATAAGGTAGGGAAGAATTCAAATACTCATTTTGACTGCCTCCAGAAGTTAGATCAGATGGCAAATTGTATTTGGTGCTAGGTCTTTCCCTTTAGGTTTTACCCCAACAATGTTTTCATTAGTTTCGCTCACTCTCGAAATCAAGCATTTTACAACAGGTTGGAGCAGCCTGTATCTCAGCACAGGAATAAGGTAGGGAAGAATTCAAATACTCATTTTGACTGCCTCCAGAAGTTAGATCAGGTGGCCAATGGAATTTGGTGCTAGACCTTTCCCTTTAGGTTTTACCCCAACAATGTTTTCATTAGTTTCGCTCACCTCACGAAATCAAGCATTTTACAGCAGGTTGGAGCAGCCTGTATCTCAGCACAGGAATAAGGTAGGGAAGAATTCTAAGGATCATTTTGACTGCCTCCAGAAGTTAGATCAGATGGCCAATGGAATTTTGTGCTAGGTCTTTCCCTTTAGGTTTTACCCCAACAATGTTTTCATTAGTTTCGCTCACTCTCGAAATCAAGCATTTTACAGCAGGTTGGAGCAGCCTGTATCTCAGCACAGGAATAAGGTAGGGAAGAATTCTAAGGATCATTTTGACTGCCTCCAGAAGTTAGATCAGATGGCCAATGGAATTTGGTGCTAGGTCTTTCCGTTTAGGTTTTACCCCAACAATGTTTTCATTAGTTTCGCTCACTCTCGAAATCAAGCATTTTACAACAGGTTGGAGCAGCCTGTATCTCAGCACAGGAATAAGGTAGGGAAGAATTCAAATACTCATTTTGACTGCCTCCAGAAGTTAGATCAGATGGCAAATTGTATTTGGTGCCAGGTCTTTCCCTTTAGGTTTTACCCCAACAATGTTTTCATTAGTTTCGCTCACTCTCGAAATCAAGCATTTTACAGCAGGTTGGAGCAGCCTGTATCTCAGCACAGGAATAAGGTAGGGAAGAATTCTACGGATCATTTTGACTGCCTACAGAAGTTAGAACAGATGGCCAATGCAATTTGGTGCTAGGCCTTTCCCTTTAGGTTTTACCCCAACAATGTTTTCATTAGTTTTCGCTCACTCTCGAAATCAAGCATTTTACAGCAGGTTGGAGCAGCCTGTATCTCAGCACAGGAATAAGGTAGGGAAGAATTCAAATACTCATTTTGACTGCCTCCAGAAGTTAGATCAGATGGCCAATGGAATTTGGTGCTAGGTCTTTCCCTTTAGGTTTTACCCCAACAATGTTTTCATTAGTTTCGCTCACTCTCGAAATCAAGCATTTTACAGCAGGTTGGAGCAGCCTGTATCTCAGCACAGGAATAAGGTAGGGAAGAATTCTAAGGATCATTTTGACTGCCTCCAGAAGTTAGATCAGATGGCAAATTGTATTTGGTGCCAGGTCTTTCCCTTTAGGTTTTACCCCAACAATGTTTTCATTAGTTTCGCTCACTCTCGAAATCAAGCATTTTACAGCAGGTTGGAGCAGCCTGTATCTCAGCACAGGAATAAGGTAGGGAAGAATTCTAAGGATCATTTTGACTGCCTCCAGAAGTTAGATCAGATGGCCAATGGAATTTGGTGGCTAGGTCTTTCCCTTTAGGTTTTACCCCCAACAATGTTTTCATTAGTTTCGCTCACTCTCGAAATCAAGCATTTTACAACAGGTTGGAGCAGCCTGTATCTCAGCACAGGAATAAGGTAGGGAAGAATTCAAATACTCATTTTGACTGCCTCCAGAAGTTAGATCAGATGGCAAATTGTATTTGGTGCTAGGTCTCCGCGCTTTTTACCCCAACAATGTTTTCATTAGTTTCGCTCACTCTCGGAATCAAGCATTTTACAGCAGGTTGGAGCAGCCTGTATCTCAGCACAGGAATAAGGTAGGGAAGAATTCAAATGCTCATTTTGACTGCCTCCAGAAGTTAGATCAGATGGCCAATGCAATTTGGTGCTAGGCCTTTCCCTTTAGGTTTTACCCCCAACAATGTTTTCATTAGTTCGCTCACTCTCGAAATCAAGCATTTTACAGCAGGTTGGAGCAGCCTGTATCTCAGCACAGGAATAAGGTAGGGAAGAATTCAAATACTCATTTTGACTGCCTCCAGAAGTTAGATCAGATGGCCAATGGAATTTGGTGCTAGGTCTTTCCCTTTAGGTTTTACCCCAACAATGTTTTCATTAGTTTCGCTCACTCTCGAAATCAAGCATTTTACAGCAGGTTGGAGCAGCCTGTATCTCAGCACAGGAATAAGGTAGGGAAGAATTCAAATACTCATTTTGACTGCCTCCAGAAGTTAGATCAGATGGCAAATTGTATTTGGTGCCAGGTCTTTCCCTTTAGGTTTTACCCCAACAATGTTTTCATTAGTTTCGCTCACTCTCGAAATCAAGCATTTTACAGCAGGTTGGAGCAGCCTGTATCTCAGCACAGGAATAAGGTAGGGAAGAATTCTAAGGATCATTTTGACTGCCTCCAGAAGTTAGATCAGATGGCCAATGGAAATTGGTGCTAGGTCTTTCCCTTTAGGTTTTACCCCAACAATGTTTTCATTAGTTTCGCTCACTCTCGAAATCAAGCATTTTACAGCAGGTTGGAGCAGCCTGTATCTCAGCACAGGAATAAGGTAGGGAAGAATTCAAATACTCATTTTGACTGCCTCCAGAAGTTAGATCAGATGGCCAATGGAATTTGGTGCTAGGTCTTTCCCTTTAGGTTTTACCCCAACAATGTTTTCATTAGTTTCGCTCACTCTCGAAATCAAGCATTTTACAACAGGTTGGAGCAGCCTGTATCTCAGCACAGGAATAAGGTAGGGAAGAATTCAAATACTCATTTTGACTGCCTCCAGAAGTTAGATCAGATGGCCAATTGTATTTGGTGCTAGGTCTTTCCCTTTAGGTTTTACCCCAACAATGTTTTCATTAGTTTCGCTCACTCTCGAAATCAAGCATTTTACAGCAGGTTGGAGCAGCCTGTATCTCAGCACAGGAATAAGGTAGGGAAGAATTCTAAGGATCATTTTGACTGCCTCCAGAAGTTAGATCTGATGGCAAATGCAATTTGGTGCCAGGTCTTTCCCTTTAGGTTTTACCCCAACAATGTTTTCATTAGTTTCGCTCACTCTCGAAATCAAGCATTTTACAGCAGGTTGGGGCAGCCTGTATCTCAGCACAGGAGTAAGGTAGGGAAGAATTCTAAGGATCATTTTGACTGCCTACAGAAGTTAGAACAGATGGCCAATGCAATTTGGTGCTAGGCCTTTCCCTTTAGGTTTTACCCCAACAATGTTTTCATTAGTTTCGCTCACTCTCGAAATCAAGCATTTTACAGCAGGTTGGAGCAGCCTGTATCTCAGCACAGGAATAAGGTAGGGAAGAATTCAAATACTCATTTTGACTGCCTCCAGAAGTTAGATCAGATGGCCAATGGAATTTGGTGCTAGGTCTTTCCCTTTAGGTTTTACCCCAACAATGTTTTCATTAGTTTCGCTCACTCTCGAAATCAAGCATTTTACAGCAGGTTGGAGCAGCCTGTATCTCAGCACAGGAATAAGGTAGGGAAGAATTCTAAGGATCATTTTGACTGCCTCCAGAAGTTAGATCAGATGGCAAATTGTATTTGGTGCCAGGTCTTTCCCTTTAGGTTTTACCCCAACAATGTTTTCATTAGTTTCGCTCACTCTCGAAATCAAGCATTTTACAGCAGGTTGGAGCAGCCTGTATCTCAGCACAGGAATAAGGTAGGGAAGAATTCTAAGGATCATTTTGACTGCCTACAGAAGTTAGAACAGATGGCCAATGCAATTTGGTGCTAGGCCTTTCCCTTTAGGTTTTACCCCAACAATGTTTTCATTAGTTTCGCTCACTCTCGAAATCAAGCATTTTACAGCAGATTGGAGCAGCCTGTATCTCAGCACAGGAATAAGGTAGGGAAGAATTCTAAGGATCATTTTGACTGCCTCCAGAAGTTAGATCAGATGGCAAATTGTATTTGGTGCCAGGTCTTTCCCTTTAGGTTTTACCCCAACAATGTTTTCATTAGTTTCGCTCACTCTCGAAATCAAGCATTTTACAGCAGGTTGGAGCAGCCTGTATCTCAGCACAGGAATAAGGTAGGGAAGAATTCTAAGGATCATTTTGACTGCCTCCAGAAGTTAGATCAGACGGCAAATTGTATTTGGTGCCAGGTCTTTCCCTTTAGGTTTTACCCCAACAATGTTTTCATTAGTTTCGCTCACTCTCGAAATCAAGCATTTTACAGCAGGTTGGAGCAGCCTGTATCTCAGCACAGGAATAAGGTAGGGAAGAATTCTAAGGATCATTTTGACTGCCTACAGAAGTTAGAACAGATGGCCAATGCAATTTGGTGCTAGGCCTTTCCCTTTAGGTTTTACCCCAACAATGTTTTCATTAGTTTCGCTCACTCTCGAAATCAAGCATTTTACAGCAGGTTGGAGCAGCCTGTATCTCAGCACAGGAATAAGGTAGGGAAGAATTCTAAGGATCATTTTGACTGCCTCCAGAAGTTAGATCAGATGGCCAATGGAATTTGGTGCTAGGTCTTTCCCTTTAGGTTTTACCCCAACAATGTTTTCATTAGTTTCGCTCACTCTCGAAATCAAGCATTTTACAGCAGGTTGGAGCAGCCTGTATGTCAGCACAGGAATAAGGTAGGGAAGAATTCAAATACTCATTTTGACTGCCTCCAGAAGTTAGATCAGATGGCAAATTGTATTTGGTGCTAGGTCTTTCCCTTTAGGTTTTACCCCAACAATGTTTTCATTAGTTTCGCTCACTCTCGAAATCAAGCATTTTACAGCAGGTTGGAGCAGCCTGTATCTCAGCACAGGAATAAGGTAGGGAAGAATTCAAATACTCATTTTGACTGCCTCCAGAAGTTAGATCAGATGGCCAATGCAATTTGGTGCTAGGTCTTTCCCTTTAGGTTTTACCCCAACAATGTTTTCATTAGTTTCGCTCACTCTCGAAATCAAGCATTTTACAGCAGGTTGGAGCAGCCTGTATCTCAGCACAGGAATAAGGTAGGGAAGAATTCAAATACTCATTTTGACTGCCTCCAGAAGTTAGATCAGATGGCAAATTGTATTTGGTGCCAGGTCTTTCCCTTTAGGTTTTACCCCAACAATGTTTTCATTAGTTTCGCTCACTCTCGAAATCAAGCATTTTACAGCAGGTTGGAGCAGCCTGTATCTCAGCACAGGAATAAGGTAGGGAAGAATTCTAAGGATCATTTTGACTGCCTCCAGAAGTTAGATCAGATGGCCAATGGAATTTGGTGCTAGGCCTTTCCCTTTAGGTTTTACCCCAACAATGTTTTCATTAGTTTCGCTCACTCTCGAAATCAAGCATTTTACAACAGGTTGGAGCAGCCTGTATCTCAGCACAGGAATAAGGTAGGGAAGAATTCAAATACTCATTTTGACTGCCTCCAGAAGTTAGATCAGATGGCAAATTGTATTTGGTGCTAGGTCTTTCCCTTTAGGTTTTACCCCAACAATGTTTTCATTAGTTTCGCTCACTCTCGAAATCAAGCATTTTACAGCAGGTTGGAGCAGCCTGTATCTCAGCACAGGAATAAGGTAGGGAAGAATTCTAAGGATCATTTTGACTGCCTCCAGAAGTTAGATCAGATGGCAAATTGTATTTGGTGCCAGGTCTTTCCCTTTAGGTTTTACCCCAACAATGTTTTCATTAGTTTCGCTCACTCTCGAAATCAAGCATTTTACAGCAGGTTGGAGCAGCCTGTATCTCAGCACAGGAATAAGGTAGGGAAGAATTCTAAGGATCATTTTGACTGCCTACAGAAGTTAGAACAGATGGCCAATGCAATTTGGTGCTAGGCCTTTCCCTTTAGTTTTTACCCCAACAATGTTTTCATTAGTTTCGCTCACTCCCGAAATCAAGCATTTTACAGCAGGTTGGAGCAGCCTGTATCTCAGCACAGGAATAAGATAGGGAAGAATTCAAATACTCATTTTGACTGCCTCCAGAAGTTAGATCAGATGGCCAATGGAATTTGGTGCTAGGTCTTTCCCTATAGGTTTTACCCCAACAATGTTTTCATTAGTTTCGCTCACTCTCGAAATCAAGCATTTTACAGCAGGTTGGAGCAGCCTGTATCTCAGCACAGGAATAAGGTAGGGAAGAATTCAAATACTCATTTTGACTGCCTCCAGAAGTTAGATCAGATGGCAAATTGTATTTGGCGCTAGGTCTTTCCCTTTAGGTTTTACCCCAACAATGTTTTCATTAGTTTCGCTCACTCTCGAAATCAAGCATTTTACAGCAGGTTGGAGCAGCCTGTATCTCAGCACAGGAATAAGGTAGGGAAGAATTCTAAGGATCATTTTGACTGCCTCCAGAAGTTAGATCAGATGGCCAATGCAATTTGGTGCTAGGTCTTTCCCTTTAGGTTTTACCCCAACAATGTTTTCATTAGTTTCGCTCACTCTCGAAATCAAGCATTTTACAGCAGGTTGGAGCAGCCTGTATCTCAGCACAGGAATAAGGTAGGGAAGAATTCTAAGGATCATGTTGACTGCCTACAGAAGTTAGAACAGATGGCCAATGCAATTTGGTGCTAGGCCTTTCCCTTTAGGTTTTACCCCAACAATGTTTTCATTAGTTTCGCTCACTCTCGAAATCAAGCATTTTACAGCAGGTTGGAGCAGCCTGTATCTCAGCACAGGAATAAGGTAGGGAAGAATTCTAAGGATCATTTTGACTGCCTCCAGAAGTATAGATCAGATGGCAAATTGTATTTGGTGCCAGGTCTTTCCCTTTAGGTTTTACCCCAACAATGTTTTCATTAGTTTCGCTCACTCTCGAAATCAAGCATTTTACAGCAGGTTGGAGCAGCCTGTATCTCAGCACAGGAATAAGGTAGGGAAGAATTCTAAGGATCATTTTGACTGCCTACAGAAGTTAGAACAGATGGCCAATGCAATTTGGTGCTAGGCCTTTCCCTTTAGGTTTTACCCCAACAATGTTTTCATTAGTTTCGCTCACTCTCGAAATCAAGCATTTTACAGCAGGTTGGAGCAGCCTGTATCTCAGCACAGGAATAAGGTAGGGAAGAATTCAAATACTCATTTTGACTGCCTCCAGAAGTTAGATCAGATGGCCAATGGAATTTGGTGCTAGGTCTTTCCCTTTAGGTTTTACCCCAACAATGTTTTCATTAGTTTCGCTCACTCTCGAAATCAAGCATTTTACAACAGGTTGGAGCAGCCTGTATCTCAGCACAGGAATAAGGTAGGGAAGAATTCAAATACTCATTTTGACTGCCTCCAGAAGTTAGATCAGATGGCAAATTGTATTTGGTGCTAGGTCTTTCCCTTTAGGTTTTACCCCAACAATGTTTGCATTAGTTTCGCTCACTCTCGAAATCAAGCATTTTACAGCAGGTTGGAGCAGCCTGTATCTCAGCACGGGAATAAGGTAGGGAAGAATTCAAATACTCATTTTGACTGCCTCCAGAAGTTAGATCAGATGGCCAATGCAATTTGGTGCTAGGCCTTTCCCTTTAGGTTTTACCCCAACAATGTTTTCATTAGTTTCGCTCACTCTCGAAATCAAGCATTTTACAGCAGCTTGGAGCAGCCTGTATCTCAGCACAGGAATAAGGTAGGGAAGAATTCAAATACTCATTTTGACTGCCTCCAGAAGTTAGATCAGATGGCCAATGCAACTTGGTGCTAGGCCTTTCCCTTTAGGTTTTACCCCAACAATGTTTTCATTAGTTTCGCTCACTCTCGAAATCAAGCATTTTACAGCAGGTTGGAGCAGCCTGTATCTCAGCACAGGAATAAGGTAGGGAAGAATTCTAAGGATCATTTTGACTGCCTCCAGAAGTTAGATCAGATGGCAAATTGTATTTGGTGCCAGGTCTTTCCCTTTAGGTTTTACCCCAACAATGTTTTCATTAGTTTCGCTCACTCTCGAAATCAAGCATTTTACAGCAGGTTGGAGCAGCCTGTATCTCAGCACAGGAATAAGGTAGGGAAGAATTCTAAGGATCATTTTGACTGCCTACAGAAGTTAGAACAGATGGCCAATGCAATTTGGTGCTAGGCCTTTCCCTTTAGTTTTTACCCCAACAATGTTTTCATTAGTTTCGCTCACTCCCGAAATCAAGCATTTTACAGCAGGTTGGAGCAGCCTGTATCTCAGCACAGGAATAAGATAGGGAAGAATTCAAATACTCATTTTGACTGCCTCCAGAAGTTAGATCAGATGGCCAATGGAATTTGGTGCTAGGTCTTTCCCTATAGGTTTTACCCCAACAATGTTTTCATTAGTTTCGCTCACTCTCGAAATCAAGCATTTTACAGCAGGTTGGAGCAGCCTGTATCTCAGCACAGGAATAAGGTAGGGAAGAATTCAAATACTCATTTTGACTGCCTCCAGAAGTTAGATCAGATGGCAAATTGTATTTGGCGCTAGGTCTTTCCCTTTAGGTTTTACCCCAACAATGTTTTCATTAGTTTCGCTCACTCTCGAAATCAAGCATTTTACAGCAGGTTGGAGCAGCCTGTATCTCAGCACAGGAATAAGGTAGGGAAGAATTCTAAGGATCATTTTGACTGCCTCCAGAAGTTAGATCAGATGGCCAATGCAATTTGGTGCTAGGTCTTTCCCTTTAGGTTTTACCCCAACAATGTTTTCATTAGTTTCGCTCACTCTCGAAATCAAGCATTTTACAGCAGGTTGGAGCAGCCTGTATCTCAGCACAGGAATAAGGTAGGGAAGAATTCTAAGGATCATGTTGACTGCCTACAGAAGTTAGAACAGATGGCCAATGCAATTTGGTGCTAGGCCTTTCCCTTTAGGTTTTACCCCAACAATGTTTTCATTAGTTTCGCTCACTCTCGAAATCAAGCATTTTACAGCAGGTTGGAGCAGCCTGTATCTCAGCACAGGAATAAGGTAGGGAAGAATTCTAAGGATCATTTTGACTGCCTCCAGAAGTATAGATCAGATGGCAAATTGTATTTGGTGCCAGGTCTTTCCCTTTAGGTTTTACCCCAACAATGTTTTCATTAGTTTCGCTCACTCTCGAAATCAAGCATTTTACAGCAGGTTGGAGCAGCCTGTATCTCAGCACAGGAATAAGGTAGGGAAGAATTCTAAGGATCATTTTGACTGCCTACAGAAGTTAGAACAGATGGCCAATGCAATTTGGTGCTAGGCCTTTCCCTTTAGGTTTTACCCCAACAATGTTTTCATTAGTTTCGCTCACTCTCGAAATCAAGCATTTTACAGCAGGTTGGAGCAGCCTGTATCTCAGCACAGGAATAAGGTAGGGAAGAATTCAAATACTCATTTTGACTGCCTCCAGAAGTTAGATCAGATGGCCAATGGAATTTGGTGCTAGGTCTTTCCCTTTAGGTTTTACCCCAACAATGTTTTCATTAGTTTCGCTCACTCTCGAAATCAAGCATTTTACAACAGGTTGGAGCAGCCTGTATCTCAGCACAGGAATAAGGTAGGGAAGAATTCAAATACTCATTTTGACTGCCTCCAGAAGTTAGATCAGATGGCAAATTGTATTTGGTGCTAGGTCTTTCCCTTTAGGTTTTACCCCAACAATGTTTTCATTAGTTTCGCTCACTCTCGAAATCAAGCATTTTACAGCAGGTTGGAGCAGCCTGTATCTCAGCACGGGAATAAGGTAGGGAAGAATTCAAATACTCATTTTGACTGCCTCCAGAAGTTAGATCAGATGGCCAATGCAATTTGGTGCTAGGCCTTTCCCTTTAGGTTTTACCCCAACAATGTTTTCATTAGTTTCGCTCACTCTCGAAATCAAGCATTTTACAGCAGCTTGGAGCAGCCTGTATCTCAGCACAGGAATAAGGTAGGGAAGAATTCAAATACTCATTTTGACTGCCTCCAGAAGTTAGATCAGATGGCCAATGCAACTTGGTGCTAGGCCTTTCCCTTTAGGTTTTACCCCAACAATGTTTTCATTAGTTTCGCTCACTCTCGAAATCAAGCATTTTACAGCAGGTTGGAGCAGCCTGTATCTCAGCACAGGAATAAGGTAGGGAAGAATTCAAATACTCATTTTGACTGCCTCCAGAAGTTAGATCAGATGGCAAATTGTATTTGGTGCTAGGTCTTTCCCTTTAGGTTTTACCCCAACAATGTTTTCATTAGTTTCGCTCACTCTCGAAATCAAGCATTTTACAGCAGGTTGGAGCAGCCTGTATCTCAGCAATGGAATAAGGTAGGGAAGAATTCTAAGGATCATTTTGACTGCCTCCAGAAGTTAGATCAGATGGCCAATGCAATTTGGTGCTAGGCCTTTCCCTTTAGGTTTTACCCCAACAATGTTTTCATTAGTTTCGCTCACTCTCGAAATCAAGCATTTTACAGCAGGTTGGAGCAGCCTGTATCTCAGCACAGGAATAAGGTAGGGAAGAATTCTAAGGATCATTTTGACTGCCTACAGAAGTTAGAACAGATGGCCAATGCAATTTGGTGCTAGGCCTTTCCCTTTAGGTTTTACCCCAACAATGTTTTCATTAGTTTCGCTCACTCTCGAAATCAAGCATTTTACAGCAGGTTGGAGCAGCCTGTATCTCAGCACAGGAATAAGGTAGGGAAGAATTCAAATACTCATTTTGACTGCCTCCAGAAGTTAGATCAGATGGCCAATGGAATTTGGTGCTAGGTCTTTCCCTTTAGGTTTTACCCCAACAATGTTTTCATTAGTTTCGCTCACTCTCGAAATCAAGCATTTTACAACAGGTTGGAGCAGCCTGTATCTCAGCACAGGAATAAGGTAGGGAAGAATTCAAATACTCATTTTGACTGCCTCCAGAAGTTAGATCAGATGGCAAATTGTATTTGGTGCTAGGTCTTTCCCTTTAGGTTTTACCCCAACAATGTTTTCATTAGTTTCGCTCACTCTCGAAATCAAGCATTTTACAGCAGGTTGGAGCAGCCTGTATCTCAGCACAGGAATAAGGTAGGGAAGAATTCAAATACTCATTTTGACTGCCTCCAGAAGTTAGATCAGATGGCCAATGCAATTTGGTGCTAGGCCTTTCCCTTTAGGTTTTACCCCAACAATGTTTTCATTAGTTTCGCTCACTCTCGAAATCAAGCATTTTACAGCAGGTTGGAGCAGCCTGTATCTCAGCACAGGAATAAGGTAGGGAAGAATTCAAATACTCATTTTGACTGCCTCCAGAAGTTAGATCAGATGGCCAATGGAATTTGGTGCTAGGCCTTTCCCTTTAGGTTTTACCCCAACAATGTTTTCATTAGTTTCGATCACTCTCGAAATCAAGCATTTTACAGGAGGTTGGAGCAGCCTGTATCTCAGCACAGGAATAAGGTAGGGAAGAATTCTAAGGATCATTTTGACTGCCTACAGAAGTCAGAACAGATGGCCAATGCAATTTGGTGCTAGGTCTTTCCCTTTAGGTTTTACCCCAACAATGTTTTCATTAGTTTCGCTCACTCTCGAAATCAAGCATTTTACAGCAGGTTGGAGCAGCCTGTATCTCAGCACAGGAATAAGGTAGGGAAGAATTCAAATACTCATTTTGACTGCCTCCAGAAGTTAGATCAGATGGCCAATGGAATTTTGTGCTAGGTCTTTCCCTTTAGGTTTTACCCCAACAATGTTTTCATTAGTTTCGCTCACTCTCGAAATCAAGCATTTTACAGCAGCTTGGAGCAGCCTGTATCTCAGCACAGGAATAAGGTAGGGAAGAATTCAAATACTCATTTTGACTGCCTCCAGAAGTTAGATCAGATGGCCAATGCAATTTGGTGCTAGGCCTTTCCCTTTAGGTTTTACCCCAACAATGTTTTCATTAGTTTCGCTCACTCTCGAAATCAAGCATTTTACAACAGGTTGGAGCAGCCTGTATCTCAGCACAGGAATAAGGTAGGGAAGAATTCAAATACTCATTTTGACTGCCTCCAGAAGTTAGATCAGATGGCAAATTGTATTTGGTGCTAGGTCTTTCCCTTTAGGTTTTACCCCAACAATGTTTTCATTAGTTTCGCTCACTCTCGAAATCAAGCATTTTACAGCAGGTTGGAGCAGCCTGTATCTCAGCACAGGAATAAGGTAGGGAAGAATTCAAATACTCATTTTGACTGCCTCCAGAAGTTAGATCAGATGGCCAATGCAATTTGGTGCTAGGCCTTTCCCTTTAGGTTTTACCCCAACAATGTTTTCATTAGTTTCGCTCACTCTCGAAATCAAGCATTTTACAGCAGGTTGGAGCAGCCTGTATCTCAGCACAGGAATAAGGTAGGGAAGAATTCAAATACTCATTTTGACTGCCTCCAGAAGTTAGATCAGATGGCCAATGGAATTTGGTGCTAGGTCTTTCCCTTTAGGTTTTACCCCAACAATGTTTTCATTAGTTTCGCTCACTCTCGAAATCAAGCATTTTACAGCAGGTTGGAGCAGCCTGTATCTCAGCACAGGAATAAGGTAGGGAAGAATTCAAATACTCATTTTGACTGCCTCCAGAAGTTAGATCAGATGGCAAATTGTATTTGGTGCCAGGTCTTTCCCTTTAGGTTTTACCCCAACAATGTTTTCATTAGTTTCGCTCACTCTCGAAATCAAGCATTTTACAGCAGGTTGGAGCAGCCTGTATCTCAGCACAGGAATAAGGTAGGGAAGAATTCAAATACTCATTTTGACTGCCTCCAGAAGTTAGATCAGATGGCCAATGGAATTTGGTGCTAGGTCTTTCCCTTTAGGTTTTACCCCAACAATGTTTTCATTAGTTTCGCTCACTCTCGAAATCAAGCATTTTACAGCAGGTTGGAGCAGCCTGTATCTCAGCACAGGAATAAGGTAGGGAAGAATTCAAATACTCATTTTGACTGCCTCCAGAAGTTAGATCAGATGGCAAATTGTATTTGGTACCAGGTCTTTCCCTTTAGGTTTTACCCCAACAATGTTTTCATTAGTTTCGCTCACTCTCGAAATCAAGCATTTTACAGCAGGTTGGAGCAGCCTGTATCTCAGCACAGGAATAAGGTAGGGAAGAATTCTAAGGATCATTTTGACTGCCTACAGAAGATAGAACAGATGGCCAATGGAATTTGGTGCTAGGTCTTTCCCTTTAGGTTTTACCCCAACAATGTTTTCATTAGTTTCGCTCACTCTCGAAATCAAGCATTTTACAGAAGGTTGGAGCAGCCTGTATCTCAGCACAGGAATAAGGTAGGGAAGAATTCTAAGGATCATTTTGACTGCCTCCAGAAGTTAGAACAGATGGCCAATGCAATTTGGTGCTAGACCTTTCCCTTTAGTTTTTACCCCAACAATGTTTTCATTAGTTTCGCTCACTCTCGAAATCAAGCATTTTACAGCAGGTTGGAGCAGCCTGTATCTCAGCACAGGAATAAGGTAGGGAAGAATTCAAATACTCATTTTGACTGCCTCCAGAAGTTAGATCAGATGGCCAATGGAATTTGGTGCTAGGTCTTTCCCTTTAGGTTTTACCCCAACAATGTTTTCATTAGTTTCGCTCACTCTCGAAATCAAGCATTTTACAACAGGTTGGAGCAGCCTGTATCTCAGCACAGGAATAAGGTAGGGAAGAATTCAAATACTCATTTTGACTGCCTCCAGAAGTTAGATCAGATGGCCAATGCAATTTGGTGCTAGACCTTTCCCTTTAGGTTTTACCCCAACAATGTTTTCATTAGTTTCGCTCACTCTCGAAATCAAGCATTTTACAGCAGGTTGGAGCAGCCTGTATCTCAGCACAGGAATAAGGTAGGGAAGAATTCTAAGGATCATTTTGACTGCCTCCAGAAGTTAGATCAGATGGCCAATGGAATTTTGTGCTAGGTCTTTCCCTTTAGGTTTTACCCCAACAATGTTTTCATTAGTTTCGCTCGCTCTCGAAATCAAGCATTTTACAGCAGGTTGGAGCAGCCTGTATCTCAGCACAGGAATAAGGTAGGGAAGAATTCTAAGGATCATTTTGACTGCCTACAGAAGTTAGAACAGATGGCCAATGCAATTTGGTGCTAGGCCTTTCCCTTTAGGTTTTACCCCAACAATGTTTTCATTAGTTTCGCTCACTCTCGAAATCAAGCATTTTACAGCAGGTTGGAGCAGCCTGTATCTCAGCACAGGAATAAGGTAGGGAAGAATTCAAATACTCATTTTGACTGCCTCCAGAAGTTAGATCAGATGGCCAATGGAATTTGGTGCTAGGTCTTTCCCTTTAGGTTTTACCCCAACAATGTTTTCATTAGTTTCGCTCACTCTCGAAATCAAGCATTTTACAACAGGTTGGAGCAGCCTGTATCTCAGCACAGGAATAAGGTAGGGAAGAATTCTAAGGATCATTTTGACTGCCTCCAGAAGTTAGATCAGATGGCAAATTGTATTTGGTGCCAGGTCTTTCCCTTTAGGTTTTACCCCAACAATGTTTTCATTAGTTTCGCTCACTCTCGAAATCAAGCATTTTACAGCAGGTTGGAGCAGCCTGTATCTCAGCACAGGAATAAGGTAGGGAAGAATTCTAAGGATCATTTTGACTGCCTACAGAAGTTAGAACAGATGGCCAATGCAATTTGGTGCTAGGCCTTTCCCTTTAGGTTTTACCCCAACAATGTTTTCATTAGTTTCGCTCACTCTCGAAATCAAGCATTTTACAGCAGGTTGGAGCAGCCTGTATCTCAGCACAGGAATAAGGTAGGGAAGAATTCAAATACTCATTTTGACTGCCTCCAGAAGTTAGATCAGATGGCCAATGGAATTTGGTGCTAGGTCTTTCCCTTTAGGTTTTACCCCAACAATGTTTTCATTAGTTTCGCTCACTCTCGAAATCAAGCATTTTACAACAGGTTGGAGCAGCCTGTATCTCAGCACAGGAATAAGGTAGGGAAGAATTCAAATACTCATTTTGACTGCCTCCAGAAGTTAGATCAGATGGCCAGTGCAATTTGGTGCTAGGCCTTTCCCTTTAGGTTTTACCCCAACAATGTTTTCATTAGTTTCGATCACTCTCGAAATCAAGCATTTTACAGCAGGTTGGAGCAGCCTGTATCTCAGCACAGGAATAAGGTAGGGAAGAATTCAAATACTCATTTTGACTGCCTCCAGAAGTTAGAACAGATGGCCAATGCAATTTGGTGCTAGGTCTTTCCCTTTAGGTTTTACCCCAACAATGTTTTCATTAGTTTCGCTCACTCTCGAAATCAAGCATTTTACAGCAGGTTGGAGCAGCCTGTATCTCAGCACAGGAATAAGGTAGGGAAGAATTCAAATACTCATTTTGACTGCCTACAGAAGTTAGAACAGATGGCCAATGCAATTTGGTGCTAGGCCTTTCCCTTTAGGTTTTACCCCAACAATGTTTTCATTAGTTTCGCTCACTCTCGAAATCTCGAATTTTACAGCAGGTTGGAGCAGCCTGTATCTCAGCACAGGAATAAGGTAGGGAAGAATTCAAATACTCATTTTGACTGCCTCCAGAAGTTAGATCAGATGGCCAATGCAATTTGGTGCTAGGTCTTTCCCTTTAGGTTTTACCCCAACAATGTTTTCATTAGTTTCGATCACTCTCAAAATCAAGCATTTTACAGCAGGTTGGAGCAGCCTGTATCTCAGCACAGGAATAAGGTAGGGAAGAATTCTAAGGATCATTTTGACTGCCTCCAGAAGTTAGATCAGATGGCAAATTGTATTTGGTGCCAGGTCTTTCCCTTTAGGTTTTACCCCAACAATGTTTTCATTAGTTTCGCTCACTCTCGAAATCAAGCATTTTACAGCAGGTTGGAGCAGCCTGTATCTCAGCACAGGAATAAGGTAGGGAAGAATTCTAAGGATCATTTTGACTGCCTACAGAAGTTAGAACAGATGGCCAATGCAATTTGGTGCTAGGCCTTTCCCTTTAGGTTTTACCCCAACAATGTTTTCATTAGTTTCGCTCACTCTCGAAATCAAGCATTTTACAGCAGGTTGGAGCAGCCTGTATCTCAGCACAGGAATAAGGTAGGGAAGAATTCTAAGGATCATTTTGACTGCCTCCAGAAGTTAGATCAGATGGCCAATGGAATTTGGAGCTAGGCCTTTCCCTTTAGGTTTTACCCCAACAATGTTTTCATTAGTTTCGCTCACTCTCGAAATCAAGCATTTTACAACAGGTTGGAGCAGCCTGTATCTCAGCACAGGAATAAGGTAGGGAAGAATTCAAATACTCATTTTGACTGCCTCCAGAAGTTAGAACAGATGGCCAATGCAATTTGGTGCTAGGCCTTTCCCTTTAGGTTTTACCCCAACAATGTTTTCATTAGTTTCGCTCACTCTCGAAATCAAGCATTTTACAGCAGGTTGGAGCAGCCTGTATCTCAGCACAGGAATAAGGTAGGGAAGAATTCAAATACTCATTTTGACTGCCTCCAGAAGTTAGATCAGATGGCCAATGGAATTTGGAGCTAGGCCTTTCCCTTTAGGTTTTACCCCAACAATGTTTTCATTAGTTTCGCTCACTCTCGAAATCAAGCATTTTACAACAGGTTGGAGCAGCCTGTATCTCAGCACAGGAATAAGGTAGGGAAGAATTCAAATACTCATTTTGACTGCCTCCAGAAGTTAGATCAGATGGCAAATTGTATTTGGTGCTAGGTCTTTCCCTTTAGGTTTTACCCCAACAATGTTTTCATTAGTTTCGCTCACTCTCGAAATCAAGCATTTTACAGCAGGTTGGAGCAGCCTGTATCTCAGCACAGGAATAAGGTAGGGAAGAATTCTAAGGATCATTTTGACTGCCTACAGAAGTTAGAACAGATGGCCAATGCAATTTGGTGCTAGGCCTTTCCCTTTAGGTTTTACCCCACCAATGTTTTCATTAGTTTCGCTCACTCTCGAAATCAAGCATTTTACAGCAGGTTGGAGCAGCCTGTATCTCAGCACAGGAATAAGGTAGGGAAGAATTCAAATACTCATTTTGACTGCCTCCAGAAGTTAGATCAGATGGCCAATGGAATTTGGAGCTAGGCCTTTCCCTTTAGGTTTTACCCCAACAATGTTTTCATTAGTTTCGCTCACTCTCGAAATCAAGCATTCTACAACAGGTTGGAGCAGCCTGTATCTCAGCACAGGAATAAGGTAGGGAAGAATTCAAATACTCATTTTGACTGCCTCCAGAAGTTAGATCAGATGGCCAATGGAATTTGGTGCTAGGTCTTCCCCTTTAGGTTTTACCCCAACAATGTTTTCATTAGTTTCGCTCACTCTCGAAATCAAGCATTTTACAGCAGGTTGGAGCAGCCTGTATCTCAGCACAGGAATAAGGTAGGGAAGAATTCAAATACTCATTTTGACTGCCTCCAGAAGTTAGATCAGATGGCCAATGGAATTTGGCGCTAGGTCTTTCCCTTTAGGTTTTACCCCAACAATGTTTTCATTAGTTTCGCTCACTCTCGAAATCAAGCATTTTACAGCAGGTTGGAGCAGCCTGTATCTCAGCACAGGAATAAGGTAGGGAAGAATTCTAAGGATCATTTTGACTGCCTACAGAAGTTAGAACAGATGGCCAATGCAATTTGGTGCTAGGCCTTTCCCTTTAGGTTTTACCCCAACAATGTTTTCATTAGTTTCGCTCACTCTCGAAATCAAGCATTTTACAGCAGGTTGGAGCAGCCTGTATCTCAGCACAGGAATAAGGTAGGGAAGAATTCTAAGGATCATTTTGACTGCCTCCAGAAGTTAGAACAGATGGCCAATGCAATTTGGTGCTAGGCCTTTCCCTTTAGGTTTTACCCCAACAATGTTTTCATTAGTTTTGCTCACTCTCGAAATCAAGCATTTTACAGCAGGTTGGAGCAGCCTGTATCTCAGCACAGGAATAAGGTAGGGAAGAATTCTAAGGATCATTTTGACTGCCTACAGAAGTTAGAACAGATGGCCAATGCAATTTGGTGCTAGGTCTTTCCCTTTAGGTTTTACCCCAACAATGTTTTCATTAGTTTCGCTCACTCTCGAAAGCAAGCATTTTTCAACAGGTTGGAGCAGCCTGTATCTCAGCACAGGAATAAGTTAGGGAAGAATTCAAATACTCATTTTGACTGCCTCCAGAAGTTAGATCAGATGGCAAATTGTATTTGGTGCTAGGTCTTTCCCTTTAGGTTTTACCCCAACAATGTTTTCATTAGTTTCGCTCACTCTCGAAATCAAGCATTTTACAGCAGGTTGGAGCAGCCTGTATCTCAGCACAGGAATAAGGTAGGGAAGAATTCAAATACTCATTTTGACTGCCTCCAGAAGTTAGATCAGATGGCAAATTGTATTTGGCGCTAGGTCTTTCCCTTTAGGTTTTACCCCAACAATGTTTTCATTAGTTTCGCTCACTCTCGAAATCAAGCATTTTACAGCAGGTTGGAGCAGCCTGTATCTCAGCACAGGAATAAGGTAGGGAAGAATTCAAATACTCATTTTGACTGCCTCCAGAAGTTAGATCAGATGGCAAATTGTATTTGGTGCTAGGTCTTTCCCTTTAGGTTTTACCCCAACAATGTTTTCATTAGTTTCGCTCACTCTCGAAATCAAGCATTTTACAGCAGGTTGGAGCAGCCTGTATCTCAGCACAGGAATAAGGTAGGGAAGAATTCAAATACTCATTTTGACTGCCTACAGAAGTTAGAACAGATGGCCAATGCAATTTGGTGCTAGGCCTTTCCCTTTAGGTTTTACCCCAACAATGTTTTCATTAGTTTCGCTCACTCTCGAAATCTCGAATTTTACAGCAGGTTGGAGCAGCCTGTATCTCAGCACAGGAATAAGGTAGGGAAGAATTCAAATACTCATTTTGACTGCCTCCAGAAGTTAGATCAGATGGCCAATGGAATTTTGTGCTAGGTCTTTCCCTTTAGGTTTTACCCCAACAATGTTTTCATTAGTTTCGCTCACTCTCAAAATCAAGCATTTTACAGCAGGTTGGAGCAGCCTGTATCTCAGCACAGGAATAAGGTAGGGAAGAATTCTAAGGATCATTTTGACTGCCTACAGAAGTTAGAACAGATGGCCAATGGAATTTGGAGCTAGGCCTTTCCCTTTAGGTTTTACCCCAACAATGTTTTCATTAGTTTCGCTCACTCTCGAAATCAAGCATTTTACAACAGGTTGGAGCAGCCTGTATCTCAGCACAGGAATAAGGTAGGGAAGAATTCAAATACTCATTTTGACTGCCTCCAGAAGTTAGATCAGATGGCAAATTGTATTTGGTGCTAGGTCTTTCCCTTTAGGTTTTACCCCAACAATGTTTTCATTAGTTTCGCTCACTCTCGAAATCAAGCATTTTACAGCAGGTTGGAGCAGCCTGTATCTCAGCACAGGAATAAGGTAGGGAAGAATTCTAAGGATCATTTTGACTGCCTCCAGAAGTTAGAACAGATGGCCAATGCAATTTGGTGCTAGGCCTTTCCCTTTAGGTTTTACCCCAACAATGTTTTCATTAGTTTCGCTCACTCTCGAAATCAAGCATTTTACAGCAGGTTGGAGCAGCCTGTATCTCAGCACAGGAATAAGGTAGGGAAGAATTCAAATACTCATTTTGACTGCCTCCAGAAGTTAGATCAGATGGCCAATGGAATTTGGTGCTAGGTCTTTCCCTTTAGGTTTTACCCCAACAATGTTTTCATTAGTTTCGCTCACTCTCGAAATCAAGCATTTTACAGCAGGTTGGAGCAGCCTGTATCTCAGCACAGGAATAAGGTAGGGAAGAATTCTAAGGATCATTTTGACTGCCTACAGAAGTTAGAACAGATGGCCAATGCAATTTGGTGCTAGGCCTTTCCCTTTAGGTTTTACCCCAACAATGTTTTCATTAGTTTCGCTCACTCTCGAAATCAAGCATTTTACAGCAGGTTGGAGCAGCCTGTATCTCAGCACAGGAATAAGGTAGGGAAGAATTCTAAGGATCATTTTGACTGCCTCCAGAAGTTAGAACAGATGGCCAATGCAATTTGGTGCTAGGCCTTTCCCTTTAGGTTTTACCCCAACAATGTTTTCATTAGTTTCGCTCACTCTCGAAATCAAGCATTTTACAGCAGGTTGGAGCAGCCTGTATCTCAGCACAGGAATAAGGTAGGGAGGAATTCTAAGGATCATTTTGACTGCCTACAGAAGTTAGAACAGATGGCCAATGCAATTTGGTGCTAGGTCTTTCCCTTTAGGTTTTACCCCAACAATGTTTTCATTAGTTTCGCTCACTCTCGAAAGCAAGCATTTTTCAACAGGTTGGAGCAGCCTGTATCTCAGCACAGGAATAAGTTAGGGAAGAATTCAAATACTCATTTTGACTGCCTCCAGAAGTTAGATCAGATGGCAAATTGTATTTGGTGCTAGGTCTTTCCCTTTAGGTTTTACCCCAACAATGTTTTCATTAGTTTCGCTCACTCTCGAAATCAAGCATTTTACAGCAGGTTGGAGCAGCCTGTATCTCAGCACAGGAATAAGGTAGGGAAGAATTCAAATACTCATTTTGACTGCCTCCAGAAGTTAGATCAGATGGCCAATGCAATTTGGTGCTAGGCCTTTCCCTTTAGGTTTTACCCCAACAATGTTTTCATTAGTTTCGCTCACTCTCGAAATCAAGCATTTTACAGCAGGTTGGAGCAGCCTGTATCTCAGCACAGGAATAAGGTAGGGAAGAATTCAAATACTCATTTTGACTGCCTCCAGAAGTTAGATCAGATGGCAAATTGTATTTGGCGCTAGGTCTTTCCCTTTAGGTTTTACCCCAACAATGTTTTCATTAGTTTCGCTCACTCTCGAAATCAAGCATTTTACAGCAGGTTGGAGCAGCCTGTATCTCAGCACAGGAATAAGGTAGGGAAGAATTCAAATACTCATTTTGACTGCCTCCAGAAGTTAGATCAGATGGCAAATTGTATTTGGTGCTAGGTCTTTCCCTTTAGGTTTTACCCCAACAATGTTTTCATTAGTTTCGCTCACTCTCGAAATCAAGCATTTTACAGCAGGTTGGAGCAGCCTGTATCTCAGCACAGGAATAAGGTAGGGAAGAATTCAAATACTCATTTTGACTGCCTACAGAAGTTAGAACAGATGGCCAATGCAATTTGGTGCTAGGCCTTTCCCTTTAGGTTTTACCCCAACAATGTTTTCATTAGTTTCGCTCACTCTCGAAATCTCGAATTTTACAGCAGGTTGGAGCAGCCTGTATCTCAGCACAGGAATAAGGTAGGGAAGAATTCAAATACTCATTTTGACTGCCTCCAGAAGTTAGATCAGATGGCCAATGGAATTTTGTGCTAGGTCTTTCCCTTTAGGTTTTACCCCAACAATGTTTTCATTAGTTTCGCTCACTCTCAAAATCAAGCATTTTACAGCAGGTTGGAGCAGCCTGTATCTCAGCACAGGAATAAGGTAGGGAAGAATTCTAAGGATCATTTTGACTGCCTACAGAAGTTAGAACAGATGGCCAATGCAATTTGGTGCTAGGCCTTTCCCTTTAGGTTTTACCCCAACAATGTTTTCATTAGTTTCGCTCACTCTCGAAATCAAGCATTTTACAGCAGGTTGGAGCAGCCTGTATCTCAGCACAGGAATAAGGTAGGGAAGAATTCAAATACTCATTTTGACTGCCTCCAGAAGTTAGATCAGATGGCCAAAGGAATTTGGAGCTAGGCCTTTCCCTTTAGGTTTTACCCCAACAATGTTTTCATTAGTTTCGCTCACTCTCGAAATCAAGCATTTTACAACAGGTTGGAGCAGCCTGTATCTCAGCACAGGAATAAGGTAGGGAAGAATTCAAATACTCATTTTGACTGCCTCCAGAAGTTAGATCAGATGGCAAATTGTATTTGGTGCTAGGTCTTTCCCTTTAGGTTTTACCCCAACAATGTTTTCATTAGTTTCGCTCACTCTCGAAATCAAGCATTTTACAGCAGGTTGGAGCAGCCTGTATCTCAGCACAGGAATAAGGTAGGGAAGAATTCTAAGGATCATTTTGACTGCCTCCAGAAGTTAGAACAGATGGCCAATGCAATTTGGTGCTAGGCCTTTCCCTTTAGGTTTTACCCCAACAATGTTTTCATTAGTTTCGCTCACTCTCGAAATCAAGCATTTTACAGCAGGTTGGAGCAGCCTGTATCTCAGCACAGGAATAAGGTAGGGAAGAATTCTAAGGATCATTTTGACTGCCTCCAGAAGTTAGATCAGATGGCAAATTGTATTTGGTGCCAGGTCTTTCCCTTTAAGTTTTACCCCAACAATGTTTTCATTAGTTTCGCTCACTCTCGAAATCAAGCATTTTACAGCAGGTTGGAGCAGCCTGTATCTCAGCACAGGAATAAGGTAGGGAAGAATTCAAATACTCATTTTGACTGCCTCCAGAAGTTAGATCAGATGGCCAATGCAATTTGGTGCTAGGCCTTTCCCTTTAGGTTTTACCCCAACAATGTTTTCATTAGTTTCGCTCACTCTCGAAATCAAGCATTTTACAGCAGGTTGGAGCAGCCTGTATCTCAGCACAGGAATAAGGTAGGGAAGAATTCAAATACTCATTTTGACTGCCTCCAGAAGTTAGATCAGATGGCAAATTGTATTTGGTGCTAGGTCTTTCCCTTTAGGTTTTACCCCAACAATGTTTTCATTAGTTTCGCTCACTCTCGAAATCAAGCATTTTACAGCAGGTTGGAGCAGCCTGTATCTCAGCACAGGAATAAGGTAGGGAAGAATTCAAATACTCATTTTGACTGCCTCCAGAAGTTAGATCAGATGGCCAATACAATTTGGTGCTAGACCTTTCCCTTTAGGTTTTACCCCAACAATGTTTTCATTAGTTTCGCTCACTCTCGAAATCAAGCATTTTACAGCAGGTTGGAGCAGCCTGTACCTCAGCACAGGAATAAGGTAGGGAAGAATTCTAAGGATCATTTTGACTGCCTCCAGAAGTTAGATCAGATGGCCAATGCAATTTGGTGCTAGGCCTTTCCCTTTAGGTTTTACCCCAACAATGTTTTCATTAGTTTCGCTCACTCTCGAAATCAAGCATTTTACAGCAGGTTGGAGCAGCCTGTATCTCAGCACAGGAATAAGGTAGGGAAGAATTCTAAGGATCATTTTGACTGCCTCCAGAAGTTAGAACAGATGGCCAATGCAATTTGGTGCTAGGCCTTTCCCTTTAGGTTTTACCCCAACAATGTTTTCATTAGTTTCGCTCACTCTCGAAATCAAGCATTTTACAGCAGGTTGGAGCAGCCTGTATCTCAGCACAGGAATAAGGTAGGGAAGAATTCAAATACTCATTTTGACTGCCTCCAGAAGTTAGATCAGATGGCCAATGCAATTTGGTGCTAGGCCTTTCCCTTTAGGTTTTACCCCAACAATGTTTTCATTAGTTTCGCTCACTCTCGAAATCAAGCATTTTACAGCAGGTTGGAGCAGCCTGTATCTCAGCACAGGAATAAGGTAGGGAAGAATTCAAATACTCATTTTGACTGCCTCCAGAAGTTAGATCAGATGGCAAATTGTATTTGGTGCTAGGTCTTTCCCTTTAGGTTTTACCCCAACAATGTTTTCATTAGTTTCGCTCACTCTCGAAATCAAGCATTTTACAGCAGGTTGGAGCAGCCTGTATCTCAGCACAGGAATAAGGTAGGGAAGAATTCAAATACTCATTTTGACTGCCTCCAGAAGTTAGATCAGATGGCCAATGCAATTTGGTGCTAGGCCTTTCCCTTTAGGTTTTACCCCAACAATGTTTTCATTAGTTTCGCTCACTCTCGAAATCAAGCATTTTACAGCAGGTTGGAGCAGCCTGTATCTCAGCACAGGAATAAGGTAGGGAAGAATTCAAATACTCATTTTGACTGCCTCCAGAAGTTAGATCAGATGGCAAATTGTATTTGGTGCTAGGTCTTTCCCTTTAGGTTTTACCCCAACAATGTTTTCATTAGTTTCGATCAATCACGAAATCAAGCATTTTACAGCAGGTTGGAGCAGCCTGTATCTCAGCACAGGAATAAGGTAGGGAAGAATTCAAATACTCATTTTGACTGCCTCCAGAAGTTAGATCAGATGGCCAATGCAATTTGGTGCTAGGCCTTTCCCTTTAGGTTTTACCCCAACAATGTTTTCATTAGTTTCGCTCACTCTCGAAATCAAGCATTTTACAGCAGGTTGGAGCAGCCTGTATCTCAGCACAGGAATAAGGTAGGGAAGAATTCTAAGGATCACTTTGACTGCCTCCAGAAGTTAGATCAGATGGCCAATGGAATTTTGTGCTAGGTCTTTCCCTTTAGGTTTTACCCCAACAATGTTTTCATTAGTTTCGCTCACTCTCGAAATCAAGCATTTTACAGCAGGTTGGAGCAGCCTGTATCTCAGCACAGGAATAAGGTAGGGAAGAATTCTAAGGATCATTTTGACTGCCTCCAGAAGTTAGATCAGATGGCCAATGCAATTTGGTGCTAGGCCTTTCCCTTTAGGTTTTACCCCAACAATGTTTTCATTAGTTTCGCTCACTCTCGAAATCAAGCATTTTACAGCAGGTTGGAGCAGCCTGTATCTCAGCACAGGAATAAGGTAGGGAAGAATTCAAATACTCATATTGACTGCCTCCAGAAGTTAGATCAGATGGCCAATGCAATTTGGTGCTAGGCCTTTCCCTTTAGGTTTTACCCCAACAATGTTTTCATTAGTTTCGCTCACTCTCGAAATCAAGCATTTTACAGCAGGTTGGAGCAGCCTGTATCTCAGCACAGGAATAAGGTAGGGAAGAATTCAAATACTCATTTTGACTGCCTCCAGAAGTTAGATCAGATGGCCAATGCAATTTGGTGCTAGGCCTTTCCCTTTAGGTTTTACCCCAACAATGTTTTCATTAGTTTCGCTCACTCTCGAAATCAAGCATTTTACAGCAGGTTGGAGCAGCCTGTATCTCAGCACAGGAATAAGGTAGGGAAGAATTCTAAGGATCATTTTGACTGCCTCCAGAAGTTAGATCAGATGGCCAATGCAATTTTGTGCTAGGTCTTTCCCTTTAGGTTTTACCCCAACAATGTTTTCATTAGTTTCGCTCACTCTCGAAATCAAGCATTTTACAGCAGGTTGGAGCAGCCTGTATCTCAGCACAGGAATAAGGTAGGGAAGAATTCTAAGGATCATTTTGACTGCCTCCAGAAGTTAGATCAGATGGCAAATTGTATTTGGTGCTAGGTCTTTCCCTTTAGGTTTTACCCCAACAATGTTTTCATTAGTTTCGCTCACTCTCGAAATCAAGCATTTTACAGCAGGTTGGAGCAGCCTGTATCTCAGCACAGGAATAAGGTAGGGAAGAATTCAAATACTCATTTTGACTGCCTCCAGAAGTTAGATCAGATTGCCAATGCAATTTGGTGCTAGGCCTTTCCCTTTAGGTTTTACCCCAACAATGTTTTCATTAGTTTCGCTCACTCTCGAAATCAAGCATTTTACAGCAGGTTGGAGCAGCCTGTATCTCAGCACATGAATAAGGTAGGGAAGAATTCAAATACTCATTTTGACTGCCTCCAGAAGTTAGATCAGATGGCAAATTGTATTTGGTGCTAGGCCTTTCCCTTTAGGTTTTACCCCAACAATGTTTTCATTAGTTTCGATCACTCTCGAAATCAAGCATTTTACAGCAGGTTGGAGCAGCCTGTATCTCAGCACAGGAATAAGGTAGGGAAGAATTCAAATACTCATTTTGACTGCCTCCAGAAGTTAGATCAGATGGTAAGTTGTATTTGGTGCTAGGCCTTTCCCTTTAGGTTTTACCCCAACAATGTTTTCATTAGTTTCGCTCACTCTCGAAATCAAGCATTTTACAGCAGGTTGGAGCAGCCTGTATCTCAGCACAGGAATAAGGTAGGGAAGAATTCTAAGGATCATTTTGACTGCCTCCAGAAGTTAGATCAGATGGCCAATGGAATTTGGTGCTAGGTCTTTCCCTTTAGGTTTTACCCCAACAATGTTTTCATTAGTTTCGCTCGCTCTCGAAATCAAGCATTTTACAGCAGGTTGGAGCAGCCTGTATCTCAGCACAGGAATAAGGTAGGGAAGAATTCAAATACTCATTTTGACTGCCTCCAGAAGTTAGATCAGATTGCCAATGCAATTTGGTGCTAGGCCTTTCCCTTTAGGTTTTACCCCAACAATGTTTTCATTAGTTTCGCTCACTCTCGAAATCAAGCATTTTACAGCAGGTTGGAGCAGCCTGTATCTCAGCACATGAATAAGGTAGGGAAGAATTCAAATACTCATTTTGACTGCCTCCAGAAGTTAGATCAGATGGCAAATTGTATTTGGTGCTAGGCCTTTCCCTTTAGGTTTTACCCCAACAATGTTTTCATTAGTTTCGATCACTCTCGAAATCAAGCATTTTACAGCAGGTTGGAGCAGCCTGTATCTCAGCACAGGAATAAGGTAGGGAAGAATTCAAATACTCATTTTGACTGCCTCCAGAAGTTAGATCAGATGGTAAGTTGTATTTGGTGCTAGGTCTTTCCCTTTAGGTTTTACCCCAACAATGTTTTCATTAGTTTCGCTCACTCTCGAAATCAAGCATTTTACAGCAGGTTGGAGCAGCCTGTATCTCAGCACAGGAATAAGGTAGGGAAGAATTCTAAGGATCATTTTGACTGCCTCCAGAAGTTAGATCAGATGGCCAATGGAATTTGGTGCTAGGTCTTTCCCATTAGGTTTTACCCCAACAATGTTTTCATTAGTTTCGCTCACTCTCGAAATCAAGCATTTTACAGCAGGTTGGAGCAGCCTGTATCTCAGCACAGGAATAAGGTAGGGAAGAATTCAAATACTCATTTTGACTGCCTCCAGAAGTTAGATCAGATGGCCAATGCAATTTGGTGCTAGGTCTTTCCCTTTAGGTTTTACCCCAACAATGTTTTCATTAGTTTCGCTCACTCTCGAAATCAAGCATTTTACAGCAGGTTGGAGCAGCCTGTATCTCAGCACAGGAATAAGGTAGGGAAGAATTCTAAGGATCATTTTGACTGCCTCCAGAAGTTAGATCAGATGGCCAATGCAATTTTGTGCTAGGTCTTTCCCTTTAGGTTTTACCCCAACAATGTTTTCATTAGTTTCGCTCACTCTCGAAATCAAGCATTTTACAGCAGGTTGGAGCAGCCTGTATCTCAGCACAGGAATAAGGTAGGGAAGAATTCTAAGGATCATTTTGACTGCCTACAGAAGTTAGAACAGATGGCAAATTTTATTTGGTGCTAGGCCTTTCCCTTTAGGTTTTACCCCAACAATGTTTTCATTAGTTTCGCTCACTCTCGAAATCAAGCATTTTACAGCAGGTTGGAGCAGCCTGTATCTCAGCACAGGAATAAGGTAGGGAAGAATTCAAATACTCATATTGACTGCCTCCAGAAGTTAGATCAGATGGCCAATGCAATTTGGTGCTAGGCCTTTCCCTTTAGGTTTTACCCCAACAATGTTTTCATTAGTTTCGCTCACTCTCAAAATCAAGCATTTTACAGCAGGTTGGAGCAGCCTGTATCTCAGCACAGGAATAAGGTAGGGAAGAATTCAAATACTCATTTTGACTGCCACCAGAAGTTAGATCAGATGGCAAATTGTATTTGGTGCTAGGTCTTTCCCTTTAGGTTTTACCCCAACAATGTTTTCATTAGTTTCGCTCACTCTCGAAATCAAGCATTTTACAGCAGGTTGGAGCAGCCTGTATCTCAGCACAGGAATAAGGTAGGGAAGAATTCTAAGGATCATTTTGACTGCCTCCAGAAGTTAGATCAGATGGCAAATTGTATTTGGTGCTAGGTCTTTCCCTTTAGGTTTTACCCCAACAATGTTTTCATTAGTTTCGCTCACTCTCGAAATCAAGCATTTTACAGCAGGTTGGAGCAGCCTGTATCTCAGCACAGGAATAAGGTAGGGAAGAATTCAAATACTCATATTGACTGCCTCCAGAAGTTAGATCAGATGGCCAATGCAATTTGGTGCTAGGCCTTTCCCTTTAGGTTTTACCCCAGCAATGTTTTCATTAGTTTCGCTCACTCTCGAAATCAAGCATTTTACAGCAGGTTGGAGCAGCCTGTATCTCAGCACAGGAATAAGGTAGGGAAGAATTCAAATACTCATTTTGACTGCCTCCAGAAGTTAGATCAGATGGCCAATGCAATTTGGTGCTAGGCCTTTCCCTTTAGGTTTTACCCCAACAATGTTTTCATTAGTTTCGCTCACTCTCGAAATCAAGCATTTTACAGCAGGTTGGAGCAGCCTGTATCTCAGCACAGGAATAAGGTAGGGAAGAATTCAAATACTCATTTTGACTGCCTCCAGAAGTTAGATCAGATGGCCAATGCAATTTGGTGCTAGGCCTTTCCCTTTAGGTTTTACCCCAACAATGTTTTCATTAGTTTCGCTCACTCTCGAAATCAAGCATTTTACAGCAGGTTGGAGCAGCCTGTATCTCAGCACAGGAATAAGGTAGGGAAGAATTCAAATACTCATTTTGACTGCCTCCAGAAGTTAGATCAGATGGCAAATTGTATTTGGTGCTAGGTCTTTCCCTTTAGGTTTTACCCCAACAATGTTTTCATTAGTTTCGCTCACTCTCGAAATCAAGCATTTTACAGCAGGTTGGAGCAGCCTGTATCTCAGCACAGGAATAAGGTAGGGAAGAATTCAAATACTCATTTTGACTGCCTCCAGAAGTTAGATCAGATGGCAAATTGTATTTGGTGCTAGGTCTTTCCCTTTAGGTTTTACCCCAACAATGTTTTCATTAGTTTCGCTCACTCTCGAAATCAAGCATTTTACAGCAGGTTGGAGCAGCCTGTATCTCAGCACAGGAATAAGGTAGGGAAGAATTCTAAGGATCATTTTGACTGCCTCCAGAAGTTAGATCAGATGGCCAATGGAATTTGGTGCTAGGCCTTTCCCTTTAGGTTTTACCCCAACAATGTTTTCATTAGTTTCGCTCACTCTCGAAATCAAGCATTTTACAGCAGGTTGGAGCAGCCTGTATCTCAGCACATGAATAAGGTAGGGAAGAATTCAAATACTCATTTTGACTGCCTCCAGAAGTTAGATCAGATGGCAAATTGTATTTGGTGCTAGGCCTTTCCCTTTAGGTTTTACCCCAACAATGTTTTCATTAGTTTCGATCACTCTCGAAATCAAGCATTTTACAGCAGGTTGGAGCAGCCTGTATCTCAGCACAGGAATAAGGTAGGGAAGAATTCAAATACTCATTTTGACTGCCTCCAGAAGTTAGATCAGATGGTAAGTTGTATTTGGTGCTAGGTCTTTCCCTTTAGGTTTTACCCCAACAATGTTTTCATTAGTTTCGCTCACTCTCGAAATCAAGCATTTTACAGCAGGTTGGAGCAGCCTGTATCTCAGCACAGGAATAAGGTAGGGAAGAATTCTAAGGATCATTTTGACTGCCTCCAGAAGTTAGATCAGATGGCCAATGGAATTTGGTGCTAGGTCTTTCCCTTTAGGTTTTACCCCAACAATGTTTTCATTAGTTTCGCTCACTCTCGAAATCAAGCATTTTACAGCAGGTTGGAGCAGCCTGTATCTCAGCACAGGAATAAGGTAGGGAAGAATTCAAATACTCATTTTGACTGCCTCCAGAAGTTAGATCAGATGGCCAATGCAATTTGGTGCTAGGCCTTTCCCTTTAGGTTTTACCCCAACAATGTTTTCATTAGTTTCGCTCACTCTCGAAATCAAGCATTTTACAGCAGGTTGGAGCAGCCTGTATCTCAGCACAGGAATAAGGTAGGGAAGAATTCAAATACTCATATTGACTGCCTCCAGAAGTTAGATCAGATGGCCAATGCAATTTGGTGCTAGGCCTTTCCCTTTAGGTTTTACCCCAACAATGTTTTCATTAGTTTTGCTCACTCTCGAAATCAAGCATTTTACAGCAGGTTGGAGCAGCCTGTATCTCAGCACAGGAATAAGGTAGGGAAGAATTCAAATACTCATTTTGACTGCCACCAGAAGTTAGATCAGATGGCAAATTGTATTTGGTGCTAGGTCTTTCCCTTTAGGTTTTACCCCAACAATGTTTTCATTAGTTTCGCTCACTCTCGAAATCAAGCATTTTACAGCAGGTTGGAGCAGCCTGTATCTCAGCACAGGAATAAGGTAGGGAAGAATTCTAAGGATCATTTTGACTGCCTCCAGAAGTTAGATCAGATGGCCAATGCAATTTGGTGCTAGGCCTTTCCCTTTAGGTTTTACCCCAACAATGTTTTCATTAGTTTCGCTCACTCTCGAAATCAAGCATTTTACAGCAGGTTGGAGCAGCCTGTATCTCAGCACAGGAATAAGGTAGGGAAGAATTCTAAGGATCATTTTGACTGCCTCCAGAAGTTAGATCAGATGGCCAATGCAATTTTGTGCTAGGTCTTTCCCTTTAGGTTTTACCCCAACAATGTTTTCATTAGTTTCGCTCACTCTCGAAATCAAGCATTTTACAGCAGGTTGGAGCAGCCTGTATCTCAGCACAGGAATAAGGTAGGGAAGAATTCTAAGGATCATTTTGACTGCCTCCAGAAGTTAGATCAGATGGCAAATTGTATTTGGTGCTAGGTCTTTCCCTTTAGGTTTTACCCCCAACAATGTTTTCATTAGTTTCGCTCACTCTCGAAATCAAGCATTTTACAGCAGGTTGGAGCAGCCTGTATCTCAGCACAGGAATAAGGTAGGGAAGAATTCAAATACTCATTTTGACTGCCTCCAGAAGTTAGATCAGATTGCCAATGCAATTTGGTGCTAGGCCTTTCCCTTTAGGTTTTACCCCAACATTGTTTTCATTAGTTTCGCTCACTCTCGAAATCAAGCATTTTACAGCAGGTTGGAGCAGCCTGTATCTCAGCACATGAATAAGGTAGGGAAGAATTCAAATACTCATTTTGACTGCCTCCAGAAGTTAGATCAGATGGCAAATTGTATTTGGTGCTAGGCCTTTCCCTTTAGGTTTTACCCCAACAATGTTTTCATTAGTTTCGCTCACTCTCGAAATCAAGCATTTTACAGCAGGTTGGAGCAGCCTGTATCTCAGCACAGGAATAAGGTAGGGAAGAATTCAAATACTCATTTTGACTGCCTCCAGAAGTTAGATCAGATGGCAAGTTGTATTTGGTGCTAGGCCTTTCCCTTTAGGTTTTACCCCAACAATGTTTTCATTAGTTTCGCTCACTCTCGAAATCAAGCATTTTACAGCAGGTTGGAGCAGCCTGTATCTCAGCACAGGAATAAGGTAGGGAAGAATTCTAAGGATCATTTTGACTGCCTCCAGAAGTTAGATCAGATGGCCAATGGAATTTGGTGCTAGGTCTTTCCCTTTAGGTTTTACCCCAACAATGTTTTCATTAGTTTCGCTCACTCTCGAAATCAAGCATTTTACAGCAGGTTGGAGCAGCCTGTATCTCAGCACAGGAATAAGGTAGGGAAGAATTCAAATACTCATTTTGACTGCCTCCAGAAGTTAGATCAGATTGCCAATGCAATTTGGTGCTAGGCCTTTCCCTTTAGGTTTTACCCCAACAATGTTTTCATTAGTTTCGCTCACTCTCGAAATCAAGCATTTTACAGCAGGTTGGAGCAGCCTGTATCTCAGCACATGAATAAGGTAGGGAAGAATTCAAATACTCATTTTGACTGCCTCCAGAAGTTAGATCAGATGGCAAATTGTATTTGGTGCTAGGCCTTTCCCTTTAGGTTTTACCCCAACAATGTTTTCATTAGTTTCGATCACTCTCGAAATCAAGCATTTTACAGCAGGTTGGAGCAGCCTGTATCTCAGCACAGGAATAAGGTAGGGAAGAATTCAAATACTCATTTTGACTGCCTCCAGAAGTTAGATCAGATGGTAAGTTGTATTTGGTGCTAGGTCTTTCCCTTTAGGTTTTACCCCAACAATGTTTTCATTAGTTTCGCTCACTCTCGAAATCAAGCATTTTACAGCAGGTTGGAGCAGCCTGTATCTCAGCACAGGAATAAGGTAGGGAAGAATTCTAAGGATCATTTTGACTGCCTCCAGAAGTTAGATCAGATGGCCAATGGAATTTGGTGCTAGGTCTTTCCCATTAGGTTTTACCCCAACAATGTTTTCATTAGTTTCGCTCACTCTCGAAATCAAGCATTTTACAGCAGGTTGTGGCAGCCTGTATCTCAGCACAGGAATAAGGTAGGGAAGAATTCAAATACTCATTTTGACTGCCTCCAGAAGTTAGATCAGATGGCCAATGCAATTTGGTGCTAGGTCTTTCCCTTTAGGTTTTACCCCAACAATGTTTTCATTAGTTTCGCTCACTCTCGAAATCAAGCATTTTACAGCAGGTTGGAGCAGCCTGTATCTCAGCACAGGAATAAGGTAGGGAAGAATTCTAAGGATCATTTTGACTGCCTCCAGAAGTTAGATCAGATGGCCAATGCAATTTTGTGCTAGGTCTTTCCCTTTAGGTTTTACCCCAACAATGTTTTCATTAGTTTCGCTCACTCTCGAAATCAAGCATTTTACAGCAGGTTGGAGCAGCCTGTATCTCAGCACAGGAATAAGGTAGGGAAGAATTCTAAGGATCATTTTGACTGCCTACAGAAGTTAGAACAGATGGCAAATTTTATTTGGTGCTAGGCCTTTCCCTTTAGGTTTTACCCCAACAATGTTTTCATTAGTTTCGCTCACTCTCGAAATCAAGCATTTTACAGCAGGTTGGAGCAGCCTGTATCTCAGCACAGGAATAAGGTAGGGAAGAATTCAAATACTCATATTGACTGCCTCCAGAAGTTAGATCAGATGGCCAATGCAATTTGGTGCTAGGCCTTTCCCTTTAGGTTTTACCCCAACAATGTTTTCATTAGTTTTGCTCACTCTCGAAATCAAGCCTTTTACAGCAGGTTGGAGCAGCCTGTATCTCAGCACAGGAATAAGGTAGGGAAGAATTCAAATACTCATTTTGACTGCCACCAGAAGTTAGATCAGATGGCAAATTGTATTTGGTGCTAGGTCTTTCCCTTTAGGTTTTACCCCAACAATGTTTTCATTAGTTTCGCTCACTCTCGAAATCAAGCATTTTACAGCAGGTTGGAGCAGCCTGTATCTCAGCACAGGAATAAGGTAGGGAAGAATTCTAAGGATCATTTTGACTGCCTCCAGAAGTTAGATCAGATGGCAAATTGTATTTGGTGCTAGGTCTTTCCCTTTAGGTTTTACCCCAACAATGTTTTCATTAGTTTCGCTCACTCTCGAAATCAAGCATTTTACAGCAGGTTGGAGCAGCCTGTATCTCAGCACAGGAATAAGGTAGGGAAGAATTCAAATACTCATATTGACTGCCTCCAGAAGTTAGATCAGATGGCCAATGCAATTTGGTGCTAGGCCTTTCCCTTTAGGTTTTACCCCAGCAATGTTTTCATTAGTTTCGCTCACTCTCGAAATCAAGCATTTTACAGCAGGTTGGAGCAGCCTGTATCTCAGCACAGGAATAAGGTAGGGAAGAATTCAAATACTCATTTTGACTGCCTCCAGAAGTTAGATCAGATGGCCAATGCAATTTGGTGCTAGGCCTTTCCCTTTAGGTTTTACCCCAACAATGTTTTCATTAGTTTCGCTCACTCTCGAAATCAAGCATTTTACAGCAGGTTGGAGCAGCCTGTATCTCAGCACAGGAATAAGGTAGGGAAGAATTCAAATACTCATTTTGACTGCCTCCAGAAGTTAGATCAGATGGCCAATGCAATTTGGTGCTAGGCCTTTCCCTTTAGGTTTTACCCCAACAATGTTTTCATTAGTTTCGCTCACTCTCGAAATCAAGCATTTTACAGCAGGTTGGAGCAGCCTGTATCTCAGCACAGGAATAAGGTAGGGAAGAATTCAAATACTCATTTTGACTGCCTCCAGAAGTTAGATCAGATGGCAAATTGTATTTGGTGCTAGGTCTTTCCCTTTAGGTTTTACCCCAACAATGTTTTCATTAGTTTCGCTCACTCTCGAAATCAAGCATTTTACAGCAGGTTGGAGCAGCCTGTATCTCAGCACAGGAATAAGGTAGGGAAGAATTCAAATACTCATTTTGACTGCCTCCAGAAGTTAGATCAGATGGCAAATTGTATTTGGTGCTAGGTCTTTCCCTTTAGGTTTTACCCCAACAATGTTTTCATTAGTTTCGCTCACTCTCGAAATCAAGCATTTTACAGCAGGTTGGAGCAGCCTGTATCTCAGCACAGGAATAAGGTAGGGAAGAATTCTAAGGATCATTTTGACTGCCTCCAGAAGTTAGATCAGATGGCCAATGGAATTTGGTGCTAGGCCTTTCCCTTTAGGTTTTACCCCAACAATGTTTTCATTAGTTTCGCTCACTCTCGAAATCAAGCATTTTACAGCAGGTTGGAGCAGCCTGTATCTCAGCACATGAATAAGGTAGGGAAGAATTCAAATACTCATTTTGACTGCCTCCAGAAGTTAGATCAGATGGCAAATTGTATTTGGTGCTAGGCCTTTCCCTTTAGGTTTTACCCCAACAATGTTTTCATTAGTTTCGATCACTCTCGAAATCAAGCATTTTACAGCAGGTTGGAGCAGCCTGTATCTCAGCACAGGAATAAGGTAGGGAAGAATTCAAATACTCATTTTGACTGCCTCCAGAAGTTAGATCAGATGGTAAGTTGTATTTGGTGCTAGGTCTTTCCCTTTAGGTTTTACCCCAACAATGTTTTCATTAGTTTCGCTCACTCTCGAAATCAAGCATTTTACAGCAGGTTGGAGCAGCCTGTATCTCAGCACAGGAATAAGGTAGGGAAGAATTCTAAGGATCATTTTGACTGCCTCCAGAAGTTAGATCAGATGGCCAATGGAATTTGGTGCTAGGTCTTTCCCTTTAGGTTTTACCCCAACAATGTTTTCATTAGTTTCGCTCACTCTCGAAATCAAGCATTTTACAGCAGGTTGGAGCAGCCTGTATCTCAGCACAGGAATAAGGTAGGGAAGAATTCAAATACTCATTTTGACTGCCTCCAGAAGTTAGATCAGATGGCCAATGCAATTTGGTGCTAGGCCTTTCCCTTTAGGTTTTACCCCAACAATGTTTTCATTAGTTTCGCTCACTCTCGAAATCAAGCATTTTACAGCAGGTTGGAGCAGCCTGTATCTCAGCACAGGAATAAGGTAGGGAAGAATTCAAATACTCATATTGACTGCCTCCAGAAGTTAGATCAGATGGCCAATGCAATTTGGTGCTAGGCCTTTCCCTTTAGGTTTTACCCCAACAATGTTTTCATTAGTTTTGCTCACTCTCGAAATCAAGCATTTTACAGCAGGTTGGAGCAGCCTGTATCTCAGCACAGGAATAAGGTAGGGAAGAATTCAAATACTCATTTTGACTGCCACCAGAAGTTAGATCAGATGGCAAATTGTATTTGGTGCTAGGTCTTTCCCTTTAGGTTTTACCCCAACAATGTTTTCATTAGTTTCGCTCACTCTCGAAATCAAGCATTTTACAGCAGGTTGGAGCAGCCTGTATCTCAGCACAGGAATAAGGTAGGGAAGAATTCTAAGGATCATTTTGACTGCCTACAGAAGTTAGAACAGATGGCCAATGGAATTTGGTGCTAGGCCTTTCCCTTTAGGTTTTACCCCAACAATGTTTTCATTAGTTTCGCTCACTCTCGAAATCAAGCATTTTACAGCAGGTTGGAGCAGCCTGTATCTCAGCACAGGAATAAGGTAGGGAAGAATTCAAATACTCATATTGACTGCCTCCAGAAGTTAGATCAGATGGCCAATGCAATTTGGTGCTAGGCCTTTCCCTTTAGGTTTTACCCCAGCAATGTTTTCATTAGTTTCGCTCACTCTCGAAATCAAGCATTTTACAGCAGGTTGGAGCAGCCTGTATCTCAGCACAGGAATAAGGTAGGGAAGAATTCAAATACTCATTTTGACTGCCTCCAGAAGTTAGATCAGATGGCCAATGCAATTTGGTGCTAGGCCTTTCCCTTTAGGTTTTACCCCAACAATGTTTTCATTAGTTTCGATCACTCTCGAAATCAAGCATTTTACAGCAGGTTGGAGCAGCCTGTATCTCAGCACAGGAATAAGGTAAGGAAGAATTCAAATACTCATTTTGACTGCCTCCAGAAGTTAGATCAGATGGCCAATGCAATTTGGTGCTAGGCCTTTCCCTTTAGGTTTTACCTCAACAATGTTTTCATTAGTTTCGCTCACTCTCGAAATCAAGCATTTTACAGCAGGTTGGAGCAGCCTGTATCTCAGCACAGGAATAAGGTAGGGAAGAATTCTAAGGATCATTTTGACTGCCTACAGAAGTTAGAACAGATGGCCAATGCAATTTGGTGCTAGGCCTTTCCCTTTAGGTTTTACCCCAACAATGTTTTCATTAGTTTCGCTCACTCTCGAAATCAAGCATTTTACAGCAGGTTGGAGCAGCCTGTATCTCAGCACAGGAATAAGGTAGGGAAGAATTCAAATACTCATTTTGACTGCCTCCAGAAGTTAGATCAGATGGCAAATTGTATTTGGTGCTAGGTCTTTCCCTTTAGGTTTTACCCCAACAATGTTTTCATTAGTTTCGATCACTCTCGAAATCAAGCATTTTACAGCAGGTTGGAGCAGCCTGTATCTCAGCACAGGAATAAGGTAGGGAAGAATTCAAATACTCATTTTGACTGCCTCCAGAAGTTAGATCAGATGGTAAGTTGTATTTGGTGCTAGGCCTTTCCCTTTAGGTTTTACCCCAACAATGTTTTCATTAGTTTCGCTCACTCTCGAAATCAAGCATTTTACAGCAGGTTGGAGCAGCCTGTATCTCAGCACAGGAATAAGGTAGGGAAGAATTCTAAGGATCATTTTGACTGCCTCCAGAAGTTAGATCAGATGGCCAATGGAATTTGGTGCTAGGTCTTTCCCTTTAGGTTTTACCCCAACAATGTTTTCATTAGTTTCGCTCACTCTCGAAATCAAGCATTTTACAGCAGGTTGGAGCAGCCTGTATCTCAGCACAGGAATAAGGTAGGGAAGAATTCAAATACTCATTTTGACTGCCTCCAGAAGTTAGATCAGATTGCCAATGCAATTTGGTGCTAGGCCTTTCCCTTTAGGTTTTACCCCAACAATGTTTTCATTAGTTTCGCTCACTCTCGAAATCAAGCATTTTACAGCAGGTTGGAGCAGCCTGTATCTCAGCACAGGAATAAGGTAGGGAAGAATTCAAATACTCATTTTGACTGCCTCCAGAAGTTAGATCAGATTGCCAATGCAATTTGGTGCTAGGCCTTTCCCTTTAGGTTTTACCCCAACAATGTTTTCATTAGTTTCGCTCACTCTCGAAATCAAGCATTTTACAGCAGGTTGGAGCAGCCTGTATCTCAGCACAGGAATAAGGTAGGGAAGAATTCAAATACTCATTTTGACTGCCTCCAGAAGTTAGATCAGATGGCAAATTGTATTTGGTGCTAGGCCTTTCCCTTTAGGTTTTACCCCAACAATGTTTTCATTAGTTTCGATCACTCTCGAAATCAAGCATTTTACAGCAGGTTGGAGCAGCCTGTATCTCAGCACAGGAATAAGGTAGGGAAGAATTCAAATACTCATTTTGACTGCCTCCAGAAGTTAGATCAGATGGTAAGTTGTATTTGGTGCTAGGTCTTTCCCTTTAGGTTTTACCCCAACAATGTTTTCATTAGTTTCGCTCACTCTCGAAATCAAGCATTTTACAGCAGGTTGGAGCAGCCTGTATCTCAGCACAGGAATAAGGTAGGGAAGAATTCTAAGGATCATTTTGACTGCCTCCAGAAGTTAGATCAGATGGCCAATGGAATTTGGTGCTAGGTCTTTCCCTTTAGGTTTTACCCCAACAATGTTTTCATTAGTTTCGCTCACTCTCGAAATCAAGCATTTTACAGCAGGTTGGAGCAGCCTGTATCTCAGCACAGGAATAAGGTAGGGAAGAATTCAAATACTCATTTTGACTGCCTCCAGAAGTTAGATCAGATGGCCAATGCAATTTGGTGCTAGGTCTTTCCCTTTAGGTTTTACCCCAACAATGTTTTCATTAGTTTCGCTCACTCTCGAAATCAAGCATTTTACAGCAGGTTGGAGCAGCCTGTATCTCAGCACAGGAATAAGGTAGGGAAGAATTCTAAGGATCATTTTGACTGCCTCCAGAAGTTAGATCAGATGGCCAATGCAATTTTGTGCTAGGTCTTTCCCTTTAGGTTTTACCCCAACAATGTTTTCATTAGTTTCGCTCACTCTCGAAATCAAGCATTTTACAGCAGGTTGGAGCAGCCTGTATCTCAGCACAGGAATAAGGTAGGGAAGAATTCTAAGGATCATTTTGACTGCCTACAGAAGTTAGAACAGATGGCAAATTTTATTTGGTGCTAGGCCTTTCCCTTTAGGTTTTACCCCAACAATGTTTTCATTAGTTTCGCTCACTCTCGAAATCAAGCATTTTACAGCAGGTTGGAGCAGCCTGTATCTCAGCACAGGAATAAGGTAGGGAAGAATTCAAATACTCATATTGACTGCCTCCAGAAGTTAGATCAGATGGCCAATGCAATTTGGTGCTAGGCCTTTCCCTTTAGGTTTTACCCCAACAATGTTTTCATTAGTTTCGCTCACTCTCGAAATCAAGCATTTTACAGCAGGTTGGAGCAGCCTGTATCTCAGCACAGGAATAAGGTAGGGAAGAATTCAAATACTCATTTTGACTGCCTCCAGAAGTTAGATCAGATTGCCAATGCAATTTGGTGCTAGGCCTTTCCCTTTAGGTTTTACCCCAACAATGTTTTCATTAGTTTCGCTCACTCTCGAAATCAAGCATTTTACAGCAGGTTGGAGCAGCCTGTATCTCAGCACAGGAATAAGGTAGGGAAGAATTCAAATACTCATTTTGACTGCCTCCAGAAGTTAGATCAGATGGCCAATGCAATTTGGTGCTAGGCCTTTCCCTTTAGGTTTTACCCCAACAATGTTTTCATTAGTTTCGCTCACTCTCGAAATCAAGCATTTTACAGCAGGTTGGAGCAGCCTGTATCTCAGCACAGGAATAAGGTAGGGAAGAATTCAAATACTCATTTTGACTGCCTCCAGAAGTTAGATCAGATGGCCAATGCAATTTGGTGCTAGGCCTTTCCCTTTAGGTTTTACCCCAACAATGTTTTCATTAGTTTCGCTCACTCTCGAAATCAAGCATTTTACAGCAGGTTGGAGCAGCCTGTATCTCAGCACAGGAATAAGGTAGGGAAGAATTCAAATACTCATTTTGACTGCCTCCAGAAGTTAGATCAGATGGCAAATTGTATTTGGTGCTAGGTCTTTCCCTTTAGGTTTTACCCCAACAATGTTTTCATTAGTTTCGCTCACTCTCGAAATCAAGCATTTTACAGCAGGTTGGAGCAGCCTGTATCTCAGCACAGGAATAAGGTAGGGAAGAATTCTAAGGATCATTTTGACTGCCTCCAGAAGTTAGATCAGATGGCAAATTGTATTTGGTGCTAGGTCTTTCCCTTTAGGTTTTACCCCAACAATGTTTTCATTAGTTTCGCTCACTCTCGAAATCAAGCATTTTACAGCAGGTTGGAGCAGCCTGTATCTCAGCACAGGAATAAGGTAGGGAAGAATTCTAAGGATCATTTTGACTGCCTCCAGAAGTTAGATCAGATGGCCAATGGAATTTGGTGCTAGGCCTTTCCCTTTAGGTTTTACCCCAACAATGTTTTCATTAGTTTCGCTCACTCTCGAAATCAAGCATTTTACAGCAGGTTGGAGCAGCCTGTATCTCAGCACATGAATAAGGTAGGGAAGAATTCAAATACTCATTTTGACTGCCTCCAGAAGTTAGATCAGATGGCAAATTGTATTTGGTGCTAGGCCTTTCCCTTTAGGTTTTACCCCAACAATGTTTTCATTAGTTTCGATCACTCTCGAAATCAAGCATTTTACAGCAGGTTGGAGCAGCCTGTATCTCAGCACAGGAATAAGGTAGGGAAGAATTCAAATACTCATTTTGACTGCCTCCAGAAGTTAGATCAGATGGTAAGTTGTATTTGGTGCTAGGTCTTTCCCTTTAGGTTTTACCCCAACAATGTTTTCATTAGTTTCGCTCACTCTCGAAATCAAGCATTTTACAGCAGGTTGGAGCAGCCTGTATCTCAGCACAGGAATAAGGTAGGGAAGAATTCTAAGGATCATTTTGACTGCCTCCAGAAGTTAGATCAGATGGCCAATGGAATTTGGTGCTAGGTCTTTCCCTTTAGGTTTTACCCCAACAATGTTTTCATTAGTTTCGCTCACTCTCGAAATCAAGCATTTTACAGCAGGTTGGAGCAGCCTGTATCTCAGCACAGGAATAAGGTAGGGAAGAATTCAAATACTCATTTTGACTGCCTCCAGAAGTTAGATCAGATGGCCAATGCAATTTGGTGCTAGGCCTTTCCCTTTAGGTTTTACCCCAACAATGTTTTCATTAGTTTCGCTCACTCTCGAAATCAAGCATTTTACAGCAGGTTGGAGCAGCCTGTATCTCAGCACAGGAATAAGGTAGGGAAGAATTCAAATACTCATATTGACTGCCTCCAGAAGTTAGATCAGATGGCCAATGCAATTTGGTGCTAGGCCTTTCCCTTTAGGTTTTACCCCAACAATGTTTTCATTAGTTTTGCTCACTCTCGAAATCAAGCATTTTACAGCAGGTTGGAGCAGCCTGTATCTCAGCACAGGAATAAGGTAGGGAAGAATTCAAATACTCATTTTGACTGCCACCAGAAGTTAGATCAGATGGCAAATTGTATTTGGTGCTAGGTCTTTCCCTTTAGGTTTTACCCCAACAATGTTTTCATTAGTTTCGCTCACTCTCGAAATCAAGCATTTTACAGCAGGTTGGAGCAGCCTGTATCTCAGCACAGGAATAAGGTAGGGAAGAATTCTAAGGATCATTTTGACTGCCTACAGAAGTTAGAACAGATGGCCAATGCAATTTGGTGCTAGGCCTTTCCCTTTAGGTTTTACCCCAACAATGTTTTCATTAGTTTCGCTCACTCTCGAAATCAAGCATTTTACAGCAGGTTGGAGCAGCCTGTATCTCAGCACAGGAATAAGGTAGGGAAGAATTCAAATACTCATTTTGACTGCCTCCAGAAGTTAGATCAGATGGCCAATGCAATTTGGTGCTAGGCCTTTCCCTTTAGGTTTTACCCCAGCAATGTTTTCATTAGTTTCGCTCACTCTCGAAATCAAGCATTTTACAGCAGGTTGGAGCAGCCTGTATCTCAGCACAGGAATAAGGTAGGGAAGAATTCAAATACTCATATTGACTGCCTCCAGAAGTTAGATCAGATGGCCAATGCAATTTGGTGCTAGGCCTTTCCCTTTAGGTTTTACCCCAACAATGTTTTCATTAGTTTTGCTCACTCTCGAAATCAAGCATTTTACAGCAGGTTGGAGCAGCCTGTATCTCAGCACAGGAATAAGGTAGGGAAGAATTCAAATACTCATTTTGACTGCCACCAGAAGTTAGATCAGATGGCAAATTGTATTTGGTGCTAGGTCTTTCCCTTTAGGTTTTACCCCAACAATGTTTTCATTAGTTTCGCTCACTCTCGAAATCAAGCATTTTACAGCAGGTTGGAGCAGCCTGTATCTCAGCACAGGAATAAGGTAGGGAAGAATTCTAAGGATCATTTTGACTGCCTACAGAAGTTAGAACAGATGGCCAATGCAATTTGGTGCTTGGCCTTTCCCTTTAGGTTTTACCCCAACAATGTTTTCATTAGTTTCGCTCACTCTCGAAATCAAGCATTTTACAGCAGGTTGGAGCAGCCTGTATCTCAGCACAGGAATAAGGTAGGGAAGAATTCAAATACTCATATTGACTGCCTCCAGAAGTTAGATCAGATGGCCAATGCAATTTGGTGCTAGGCCTTTCCCTTTAGGTTTTACCCCAGCAATGTTTTCATTAGTTTCGCTCACTCTCGAAATCAAGCATTTTACAGCAGGTTGGAGCAGCCTGTATCTCAGCACAGGAATAAGGTAGGGAAGAATTCAAATACTCATTTTGACTGCCTCCAGAAGTTAGATCAGATGGCCAATGCAATTTGGTGCTAGGCCTTTCCCTTTAGGTTTTACCCCAACAATGTTTTCATTAGTTTCGATCACTCTCGAAATCAAGCATTTTACAGCAGGTTGGAGCAGCCTGTATCTCAGCACAGGAATAAGGTAGGGAAGAATTCAAATACTCATTTTGTCTGCCTCCAGAAGTTAGATCAGATGGCAAATTGTATTTGGTGCTAGGTCTTTCCCTTTAGGTTTTACCCCAACAATGTTTTCATTAGTTTCGCTCACTCTCGAAATCAAGCATTTTACAGCAGGTTGGAGCAGCCTGTATCTCAGCACAGGAATAAGGTAGGGAAGAATTCTAAGGATCATTTTGACTGCCTCCAGAAGTTAGATCAGATGGCAAATTGTATTTGGTGCTAGGTCTTTCCCTTTAGGTTTTACCCCAACAATGTTTTCATTAGTTTCGCTCACTCTCGAAATCAAGCATTTTACAGCAGGTTGGAGCAGCCTGTATCTCAGCACAGGAATAAGGTAGGGAAGAATTCAAATACTCATTTTGACTGCCTCCAGAAGTTAGATCAGATTGCCAATGCAATTTGGTGCTAGGCCTTTCCCTTTAGGTTTTACCCCAACAATGTTTTCATTAGTTTCGCTCACTCTCGAAATCAAGCATTTTACAGCAGGTTGGAGCAGCCTGTATCTCAGCACATGAATAAGGTAGGGAAGAATTCAAATACTCATTTTGACTGCCTCCAGAAGTTAGATCAGATGGCAAATTGTATTTGGTGCTAGGCCTTTCCCTTTAGGTTTTACCCCAACAATGTTTTCATTAGTTTCGATCACTCTCGAAATCAAGCATTTTACAGCAGGTTGGAGCAGCCTGTATCTCAGCACAGGAATAAGGTAGGGAAGAATTCAAATACTCATTTTGACTGCCTCCAGAAGTTAGATCAGATGGTAAGTTGTATTTGGTGCTAGGTCTTTCCCTTTAGGTTTTACCCCAACAATGTTTTCATTAGTTTCGCTCACTCTCGAAATCAAGCATTTTACAGCAGGTTGGAGCAGCCTGTATCTCAGCACAGGAATAAGGTAGGGAAGAATTCTAAGGATCATTTTGACTGCCTCCAGAAGTTAGATCAGATGGCCAATGGAATTTGGTGCTAGGTCTTTCCCTTTAGGTTTTACCCCAACAATGTTTTCATTAGTTTCGCTCACTCTCGAAATCAAGCATTTTACAGCAGGTTGGAGCAGCCTGTATCTCAGCACAGGAATAAGGTAGGGAAGAATTCAAATACTCATTTTGACTGCCTCCAGAAGTTAGATCAGATTGCCAATGCAATTTGGTGCTAGGCCTTTCCCTTTAGGTTTTACCCCAACAATGTTTTCATTAGTTTCGCTCACTCTCGAAATCAAGCATTTTACAGCAGGTTGGAGCAGCCTGTATCTCAGCACATGAATAAGGTAGGGAAGAATTCAAATACTCATTTTGACTGCCTCCAGAAGTTAGATCAGATGGCCAATGCAATTTGGTGCTAGGCCTTTCCCTTTAGGTTTTACCCCAACAATGTTTTCATTAGTTTCGCTCACTCTCGAAATCAAGCATTTTACAGCAGGTTGGAGCAGCCTGTATCTCAGCACAGGAATAAGGTAGGGAAGAATTCAAATACTCATTTTGACTGCCTCCAGAAGTTAGATCAGATGGCAAATTGTATTTGGTGCTAGGTCTTTCCCTTTAGGTTTTACCCCAACAATGTTTTCATTAGTTTCGCTCACTCTCGAAATCAAGCATTTTACAGCAGGTTGGAGCAGCCTGTATCTCAGCACAGGAATAAGGTAGGGAAGAATTCTAAGGATCATTTTGACTGCCTCCAGAAGTTAGATCAGATGGCCAATGGAATTTGGTGCTAGGTCTTTCCCTTTAGGTTTTACCCCAACAATGTTTTCATTAGTTTCGCTCACTCTCGAAATCAAGCATTTTACAGCAGGTTGGAGCAGCCTGTATCTCAGCACAGGAATAAGGTAGGGAAGAATTCAAATACTCATTTTGACTGCCTCCAGAAGTTAGATCAGATGGCAAATTGTATTTGGTGCTAGGCCTTTCCCTTTAGGTTTTACCCCAACAATGTTTTCATTAGTTTCGATCACTCTCGAAATCAAGCATTTTACAGCAGGTTGGGGCAGCCTGTATCTCAGCACAGGAATAAGGTAGGGAAGAATTCAAATACTCATTTTGACTGCCTCCAGAAGTTAGATCAGATGGTAAGTTGTATTTGGTGCTAGGTCTTTCCCTTTAGGTTTTACCCCAACAATGTTTTCATTAGTTTCGCTCACTCTCGAAATCAAGCATTTTACAGCAGGTTGGAGCAGCCTGTATCTCAGCACAGGAATAAGGTAGGGAAGAATTCTAAGGATCATTTTGACTGCCTCCAGAAGTTAGATCAGATGGCCAATGCAATTTGGTGCTAGGTCTTTCCCTTTAGGTTTTACCCCAACAATGTTTTCATTAGTTTCGCTCACTCTCGAAATCAAGCATTTTACAGCAGGTTGGAGCAGCCTGTATCTCAGCACAGGAATAAGGTAGGGAAGAATTCAAATACTCATTTTGACTGCCTCCAGAAGTTAGATCAGATGGCCAATGCAATTTGGTGCTAGGCCTTTCCCTTTAGGTTTTACCCCAACAATGTTTTCATTAGTTTCGCTCACTCTCGAAATCAAGCATTTTACAGCAGGTTGGAGCAGCCTGTATCTCAGCACAGGAATAAGGTAGGGAAGAATTCTAAGGATCATTTTGACTGCCTCCAGAAGTTAGATCAGATGGCAAATTGTATTTGGTGCTAGGCCTTTCCCTTTAGGTTTTACCCCAACAATGTTTTCATTAGTTTCGCTCACTCTCGAAATCAAGCATTTTACAGCAGGTTGGAGCAGCCTGTATCTCAGCACAGGAATAAGGTAGGGAAGAATTCAAATACTCATTTTGACTGCCTCCAGAAGTTAGATCAGATGGCCAATGCAATTTGGTGCTAGGCCTTTCCCTTTAGGTTTTACCCCAACAATGTTTTCATTAGTTTCGCTCACTCTCGAAATCAAGCATTTTACAGCAGGTTGGAGCAGCCTGTATCTCAGCACAGGAATAAGGTAGGGAAGAATTCAAATACTCATTTTGACTGCCTCCAGAAGTTAGATCAGATGGTAAGTTGTATTTGGTGCTAGGTCTTTCCCTTTAGGTTTTACCCCAACAATGTTTTCATTAGTTTCGCTCACTCTCGAAATCAAGCATTTTACAGCAGGTTGGAGCAGCCTGTATCTCAGCACAGGAATAAGGTAGGGAAGAATTCTAAGGATCATTTTGACTGCCTCCAGAAGTTAGATCAGATGGCCAATGGAATTTGGTGCTAGGTCTTTCCCTTTAGGTTTTACCCCAACAATGTTTTCATTAGTTTCGCTCACTCTCGAAATCAAGCATTTTACAGCAGGTTGGAGCAGCCTGTATCTCAGCACAGGAATAAGGTAGGGAAGAATTCTAAGGATCATTTTGACTGCCTCCAGAAGTTAGATCAGATGGCAAATTGTATTTGGTGCTAGGTCTTTCCCTTTAGGTTTTACCCCAACAATGTTTTCATTAGTTTCGCTCACTCTCGAAATCAAGCATTTTACAGCAGGTTGGAGCAGCCTGTATCTCAGCACAGGAATAAGGTAGGGAAGAATTCAAATACTCATTTTGACTGCCTCCAGAAGTTAGATCAGATGGCCAATGCAATTTGGTGCTAGGCCTTTCCCTTTAGGTTTTACCCCAACAATGTTTTCATTAGTTTCGCTCACTCTCGAAATCAAGCATTTTACAGCAGGTTGGAGCAGCCTGTATCTCAGCACAGGAATAAGGTAGGGAAGAATTCAAATACTCATTTTGACTGCCTCCAGAAGTTAGATCAGATGGCCAATGCAATTTGGTGCTAGGTCTTTCCCTTTAGGTTTTACCCCAACAATGTTTTCATTAGTTTCGCTCACTCTCGAAATCAAGCATTTTACAGCAGGTTGGAGCAGCCTGTATCTCAGCACAGGAATAAGGTAGGGAAGAATTCAAAAACTCATTTTGACTGCCTCCAGAAGTTAGATCAGATGGCAAATTTTATTTGGTGCTAGGCCTTTCCCTTTAGGTTTTACCCCAACAATGTTTTCATTAGTTTCGCTCACTCTCGAAATCAAGCATTTTACAGCAGGTTGGAGCAGCCTGTATCTCAGCACAGGAATAAGGTAGGGAAGAATTCTAAGGATCATTTTGACTGCCTCCAGAAGTTAGATCAGATGGCCAATGCAATTTGGTGCTAGGTCTTTCCCTTTAGGTTTTACCCCAACAATGTTTTCATTAGTTTCGCTCACTCTCGAAATCAAGCATTTTACAGCAGGTTGGAGCAGCCTGTATCTCAGCACAGGAATAAGGTAGGGAAGAATTCAAATACTCATTTTGACTGCCTCCAGAAGTTAGATCAGATGGCAAATTGTATTTGGTGCTAGGCCTTTCCCTTTAGGTTTTACCCCAACAATGTTTTCATTAGTTTCGCTCACTCTCGAAATCAAGCATTTTACAGCAGGTTGGAGCAGCCTGTATCTCAGCACAGGAATAAGGTAGGGAAGAATTCAAATACTCATTTTGACTGCCTCCAGAAGTTAGATCAGATGGCCAATGCAATTTGGTGCTAGGCCTTTCCCTTTAGGTTTTACCCCAACAATGTTTTCATTAGTTTCGCTCACTCTCGAAATCAAGCATTTTACAGCAGGTTGGAGCAGCCTGTATCTCAGCACAGGAATAAGGTAGGGAAGAATTCTAAGGATCATTTTGACTGCCTCCAGAAGTTAGATCAGATGGCCAATTGTATTTGGTGCTAGGTCTTTCCCTTTAGGTTTTACCCCAACAATGTTTTCATTAGTTTCGCTCACTCTCGAAATCAAGCATTTTACAGCAGGTTGGAGCAGCCTGTATCTCAGCACAGGAATAAGGTAGGGAAGAATTCTAAGGATCATTTTGACTGCCTCCAGAAGTTAGATCAGATGGCAAATTGTATTTGGTGCTAGGTCTTTCCCTTTAGGTTTTACCCCAACAATGTTTTCATTAGTTTCGCTCACTCTCGAAATCAAGCATTTTACAGCAGGTTGGAGCAGCCTGTATCTCAGCACAGGAATAAGGTAGGGAAGAATTCAAATACTCATTTTGACTGCCTCCAGAAGTTAGATCAGATGGCCAATGCAATTTGGTGCTAGGCCTTTCCCTTTAGGTTTTACCCCAACAATGTTTTCATTAGTTTCGCTCACTCTCGAAATCAAGCATTTTACAGCAGGTTGGAGCAGCCTGTATCTCAGCACAGGAATAAGGTAGGGAAGAATTCAAATACTCATTTTGACTGCCTCCAGAAGTTAGATCAGATGGCCAATGCAATTTGGTGCTAGGTCTTTCCCTTTAGGTTTTACCCCAACAATGTTTTCATTAGTTTCGCTCACTCTCGAAATCAAGCATTTTACAGCAGGTTGGAGCAGCCTGTATCTCAGCACAGGAATAAGGTAGGGAAGAATTCAAAAACTCATTTTGACTGCCTCCAGAAGTTAGATCAGATGGCAAATTGTATTTGGTGCTAGGCCTTTCCCTTTAGGTTTTACCCCAACAATGTTTTCATTAGTTTCGCTCACTCTCGAAATCAAGCATTTTACAGCAGGTTGGAGCAGCCTGTATCTCAGCACAGGAATAAGGTAGGGAAGAATTCAAATACTCATTTTGACTGCCTCCAGAAGTTAGATCAGATGGCAAATTGTATTTGGTGCTAGGTCTTTCCCTTTAGGTTTTACCCCAACAATGTTTTCATTAGTTTCGCTCACTCTCGAAATCAAGCATTTTACAGCAGGTTGGAGCAGCCTGTATCTTAGCACAGGAATAAGGTAGGGAAGAATTCTATGGATTATTTTGACTGCCTCCAGAAGTTAGATCAGATGGCAAATTGTATTTGGTGCTAGGTCTTTCCCTTTAGGTTTTACCCCAACAATGTTTTCATTAGTTTCGATCACTCTCAAAATCAAGCATTTTACAGCAGGTTGGAGCAGCCTGTATCTCAGCACAGGAATAAGGTAGGGAAGAATTCTAAGGATCATTTTGACTGCCTCCAGAAGTTAGATCAGATGGCCAATGCAATTTGGTGCTAGGTCTTTCCCTTTAGGTTTTACCCCAACAATGTTTTCATTAGTTTCGCTCACTCTCGAAATCAAGCATTTTACAGCAGGTTGGAGCAGCCTGTATCTCAGCACAGGAATAAGGTAGGGAAGAATTCAAATACTCATATTGACTGCCTCCAGAAGTTAGATCAGATGGCCAATGCAATTTGGTGCTAGGTCTTTCCCTTTAGGTTTTACCCCAACAATGTTTTCATTAGTTTCGCTCACTCTCGAAATCAAGCATTTTACAGCAGGTTGGAGCAGCCTGTATCTCAGCACAGGAATAAGGTAGGGAAGAATTCAAATACTCATTTTGACTGCCTCCAGAAGTTAGATCAGATGGCAAATTGTATTTGGTGCTAGGTCTTTCCCTTTAGGTTTTACCCCAACAATGTTTTCATTAGTTTCGCTCACTCTCGAAATCAAGCATTTTACAGCAGGTTGGAGCAGCCTGTATCTCAGCACAGGAATAAGGTAGGGAAGAATTCTAAGGATCATTTTGACTGCCTCCAGAAGTTAGATCAGATGGCCAATGGAATTTGGTGCTAGGTCTTTCCCTTTAGGTTTTACCCCAACAATGTTTTCATTAGTTTCACTCACTCTCGAAATCAAGCATTTTACAGCAGGTTGGAGCAGCCTGTATCTCAGCACAGGAATAAGGTAGGGAAGAATTCAAATACTCATTTTGACTGCCTCCAGAAGTTAGATCAGATGGCAAATTGTATTTGGTGCCAGGTCTTTCCCTTTAGGTTTTACCCCAACAATGTTTTCATTAGTTTCGCTCACTCTCGAAATCAAGCATTTTACAGCAGGTTGGAGCAGCCTGTATCTCAGCACAGGAATAAGGTAGGGAAGAATTCTAAGGATCATTTTGACTGCCTCCAGAAGTTAGATCAGATGGCCAATGGAATTTGGTGCTAGGTCTTTCCCTTTAGGTTTTACCCCAACAATGTTTTCATTAGTTGCGCTCACTCTCGAAATCAAGCATTTTACAGCAGGTTGGAGCAGCCTGTATCTCAGCACAGGAATAAGGTAGGGAAGAATTCAAATACTCATTTTGACTGCCTCCAGAAGTTAGATCAGATGGCCAATGGAATTTGGTGCTAGGTCTTTCCCTTTAGGTTTTACCCCAACAATGTTTTCATTAGTTTCGCTCACTCTCGAAATCAAGCATTTTACAACAGGTTGGAGCAGCCTGTATCTCAGCACAGGAATAAGGTAGGGAAGAATTCAAATACTCATTTTGACTGCCTCCAGAAGTTAGATCAGATGGCCAATTGTATTTGGTGCTAGGTCTTTCCCTTTAGGTTTTACCCCAACAATGTTTTCATTAGTTTCGCTCACTCTCGAAATCAAGCATTTTACAGCAGGTTGGAGCAGCCTGTATCTCAGCACAGGAATAAGGTAGGGAAGAATTCTAAGGATCATTTTGACTGCCTCCAGAAGTTAGATCTGATGGCAAATGCAATTTGGTTCCAGGTCTTTCCCTTTAGGTTTTACCCCAACAATGTTTTCATTAGTTTCGCTCACTCTCGAAATCAAGCATTTTACAGCAGGTTGGGGCAGCCTGTATCTCAGCACAGGAGTAAGGTAGGGAAGAATTCTAAGGATCATTTTGACTGCCTACAGAAGTTAGAACAGATGGCCAATGCAATTTGGTGCTAGGCCTTTCCCTTTAGGTTTTACCCCAACAATGTTTTCATTAGTTTCGCTCACTCTCGAAATCAAGCATTTTACAGCAGGTTGGAGCAGCCTGTATCTCAGCACAGGAATAAGGTAGGGAAGAATTCAAATACTCATTTTGACTGCCTCCAGAAGTTAGATCAGATGGCCAATGGAATTTGGTGCTAGGTCTTTCCCTTTAGGTTTTACCCCAACAATGTTTTCATTAGTTTCGCTCACTCTCGAAATCAAGCATTTTACAGCAGGTTGGAGCAGCCTGTATCTCAGCACAGGAATAAGGTAGGGAAGAATTCTAAGGATCATTTTGACTGCCTCCAGAAGTTAGATCAGATGGCAAATTGTATTTGGTGCCAGGTCTTTCCCTTTAGGTTTTACCCCAACAATGTTTTCATTAGTTTCGCTCACTCTCGAAATCAAGCATTTTACAGCAGGTTGGAGCAGCCTGTATCTCAGCACAGGAATAAGGTAGGGAAGAATTCTAAGGATCATTTTGACTGCCTACAGAAGTTAGAACAGATGGCCAATGCAATTTGGTGCTAGGCCTTTCCCTTTAGGTTTTACCCCAACAATGTTTTCATTAGTTTCGCTCACTCTCGAAATCAAGCATTTTACAGCAGATTGGAGCAGCCTGTATCTCAGCACAGGAATAAGGTAGGGAAGAATTCTAAGGATCATTTTGACTGCCTCCAGAAGTTAGATCAGATGGCAAATTGTATTTGGTGCCAGGTCTTTCCCTTTAGGTTTTACCCCAACAATGTTTTCATTAGTTTCGCTCACTCTCGAAATCAAGCATTTTACAGCAGGTTGGAGCAGCCTGTATCTCAGCACAGGAATAAGGTAGGGAAGAATTCTAAGGATCATTTTGACTGCCTCCAGAAGTTAGATCAGACGGCAAATTGTATTTGGTGCCAGGTCTTTCCCTTTAGGTTTTACCCCAACAATGTTTTCATTAGTTTCGATCACTCTCGAAATCAAGCATTTTACAGCAGGTTGGAGCAGCCTGTATCTCAGCACAGGAATAAGGTAGGGAAGAATTCAAATACTCATTTTGACTGCCTCCAGAAGTTAGATCAGATGGCCAATGCAATTTGGTGCTAGACCTTTCCCTTTAGGTTTTACCCCAACAATGTTTTCATTAGTTTCGCTCACTCTCGAAATCAAGCATTTTACAGCAGGTTGGAGCAGCCTGTATCTCAGCACAGGAATAAGGTAGGGAAGAATTCAAATACTCATTTTGACTGCCTCCAGAAGTTAGATCAGATGGCCAATGCAATTTGGTGCTAGACCTTTCCCTTTAGGTTTTACCCCAACAATGTTTTCATTAGTTTCGCTCACTCTCGAAATCAAGCATTTTACAGCAGGTTGGAGCAGCCTGTATCTCAGCACAGGAATAAGGTAGGGAAGAATTCTAAGGATCATTTTGACTGCCTCCAGAAGTTAGATCAGATGGCCAATGGAATTTTGTGCTAGGTCTTTCCCTTTAGGTTTTACCCCAACAATGTTTTCATTAGTTTCGCTCACTCTCGAAATCAAGCATTTTACAGCAGGTTGGAGCAGCCTGTATCTCAGCACAGGAATAAGGTAGGGAAGAATTCTAAGGATCATTTTGACTGCCTACAGAAGTTAGAACAGATGGCCAATGCAATTTGGTGCTAGGCCTTTCCCTTTAGGTTTTACCCCAACAATGTTTTCATTAGTTTCGCTCACTCTCGAAATCAAGCATTTTACAGCAGGTTGGAGCAGCCTGTATCTCAGCACAGGAATAAGGTAGGGAAGAATTCAAATACTCATTTTGACTGCCTCCAGAAGTTAGATCAGATGGCCAATGCAATTTGGTGCTAGGTCTTTCCCTTTAGGTTTTACCCCAACAATGTTTTCATTAGTTTCGCTCACTCTCGAAATCAAGCATTTTACAGCAGGTTGGAGCAGCCTGTATCTCAGCACAGGAATAAGGTAGGGAAGAATTCTAAGGATCATTTTGACTGCCTCCAGAAGTTAGATCTGATGGCAAATGCAATTTGGTTCCAGGTCTTTCCCTTTAGGTTTTACCCCAACAATGTTTTCATTAGTTTCGCTCACTCTCGAAATCAAGCATTTTACAGCAGGTTGGGGCAGCCTGTATCTCAGCACAGGAGTAAGGTAGGGAAGAATTCTAAGGATCATTTTGACTGCCTACAGAAGTTAGAACAGATGGCCAATGCAATTTGGTGCTAGGCCTTTCCCTTTAGGTTTTACCCCAACAATGTTTTCATTAGTTTCGCTCACTCTCGAAATCAAGCATTTTACAGCAGGTTGGAGCAGCCTGTATCTCAGCACAGGAATAAGGTAGGGAAGAATTCAAATACTCATTTTGACTGCCTCCAGAAGTTAGATCAGATGGCCAATGGAATTTGGTGCTAGGTCTTTCCCTTTAGGTTTTACCCCAACAATGTTTTCATTAGTTTCGCTCACTCTCGAAATCAAGCATTTTACAGCAGGTTGGAGCAGCCTGTATCTCAGCACAGGAATAAGGTAGGGAAGAATTCTAAGGATCATTTTGACTGCCTCCAGAAGTTAGATCAGATGGCAAATTGTATTTGGTGCCAGGTCTTTCCCTTTAGGTTTTACCCCAACAATGTTTTCATTAGTTTCGCTCACTCTCGAAATCAAGCATTTTACAGCAGGTTGGAGCAGCCTGTATCTCAGCACAGGAATAAGGTAGGGAAGAATTCTAAGGATCATTTTGACTGCCTACAGAAGTTAGAACAGATGGCCAATGCAATTTGGTGCTAGGCCTTTCCCTTTAGGTTTTACCCCAACAATGTTTTCATTAGTTTCGCTCACTCTCGAAATCAAGCATTTTACAGCAGATTGGAGCAGCCTGTATCTCAGCACAGGAATAAGGTAGGGAAGAATTCTAAGGATCATTTTGACTGCCTCCAGAAGTTAGATCAGATGGCAAATTGTATTTGGTGCCAGGTCTTTCCCTTTAGGTTTTACCCCAACAATGTTTTCATTAGTTTCGCTCACTCTCGAAATCAAGCATTTTACAGCAGGTTGGAGCAGCCTGTATCTCAGCACAGGAATAAGGTAGGGAAGAATTCTAAGGATCATTTTGACTGCCTCCAGAAGTTAGATCAGACGGCAAATTGTATTTGGTGCCAGGTCTTTCCCTTTAGGTTTTACCCCAACAATGTTTTCATTAGTTTCGATCACTCTCGAAATCAAGCATTTTACAGCAGGTTGGAGCAGCCTGTATCTCAGCACAGGAATAAGGTAGGGAAGAATTCAAATACTCATTTTGACTGCCTCCAGAAGTTAGATCAGATGGCCAATGCAATTTGGTGCTAGACCTTTCCCTTTAGGTTTTACCCCAACAATGTTTTCATTAGTTTCGCTCACTCTCGAAATCAAGCATTTTACAGCAGGTTGGAGCAGCCTGTATCTCAGCACAGGAATAAGGTAGGGAAGAATTCAAATACTCATTTTGACTGCCTCCAGAAGTTAGATCAGATGGCCAATGCAATTTGGTGCTAGACCTTTCCCTTTAGGTTTTACCCCAACAATGTTTTCATTAGTTTCGCTCACTCTCGAAATCAAGCATTTTACAGCAGGTTGGAGCAGCCTGTATCTCAGCACAGGAATAAGGTAGGGAAGAATTCTAAGGATCATTTTGACTGCCTCCAGAAGTTAGATCAGATGGCCAATGGAATTTTGTGCTAGGTCTTTCCCTTTAGGTTTTACCCCAACAATGTTTTCATTAGTTTCGCTCACTCTCGAAATCAAGCATTTTACAGCAGGTTGGAGCAGCCTGTATCTCAGCACAGGAATAAGGTAGGGAAGAATTCTAAGGATCATTTTGACTGCCTACAGAAGTTAGAACAGATGGCCAATGCAATTTGGTGCTAGGCCTTTCCCTTTAGGTTTTACCCCAACAATGTTTTCATTAGTTTCGCTCACTCTCGAAATCAAGCATTTTACAGCAGGTTGGAGCAGCCTGTATCTCAGCACAGGAATAAGGTAGGGAAGAATTCAAATACTCATTTTGACTGCCTCCAGAAGTTAGATCAGATGGCCAATGCAATTTGGTGCTAGGCCTTTCCCTTTAGGTTTTACCCCAACAATGTTTTCATTAGTTTCGCTCACTCTCGAAATCAAGCATTTTACAGCAGGTTGGAGCAGCCTGTATCTCAGCACAGGAATAAGGTAGGGAAGAATTCAAATACTCATTTTGACTGCCTCCAGAAGTTAGATCAGATGGCCAATGCAATTTGGTGCTAGGCCTTTCCCTTTAGGTTTTACCCCAACAATGTTTTCATTAGTTTCGCTCACTCTCGAAATCAAGCATTTTACAGCAGGTTGGAGCAGCCTGTATCTCAGCACAGGAATAAGGTAGGGAAGAATTCAAATACTCATTTTGACTGCCTCCAGAAGTTAGATCAGATGGCCAATGCAATTTGGTGCTAGGCCTTTCCCTTTAGGTTTTACCCCAACAATGTTTTCATTAGTTTCGCTCACTCTCGAAATCAAGCATTTTACAGCAGGTTGGAGCAGCCTGTATCTCAGCACAGGAATAAGGTAGGGAAGAATTCAAATACTCATTTTGAATGCCTCCAGAAGTTAGATCAGATGGCAAATTGTATTTGGTGCTAGGTCTTTCCCTTTAGGTTTTACCCCAACAATGTTTTCATTAGTTTCGCTCACTCTCGAAATCAAGCATTTTACAGCAGGTTGGAGCAGCCTGTATCTCAGCACAGGAATAAGGTAGGGAAGAATTCTAAGGATCATTTTGACTGCCTCCAGAAGTTAGATCAGATGGCAAATTGTATTTGGTGCTAGGTCTTTCCCTTTAGGTTTTACCCCAACAATGTTTTCATTAGTTTCGCTCACTCTCGAAATCAAGCATTTTACAGCAGGTTGGAGCAGCCTGTATCTCAGCACAGGAATAAGGTAGGGAAGAATTCAAATACTCATTTTGACTGCCTCCAGAAGTTAGATCAGATTGCCAATGCAATTTGGTGCTAGGCCTTTCCCTTTAGGTTTTACCCCAACAATGTTTTCATTAGTTTCGCTCACTCTCGAAATCAAGCATTTTACAGCAGGTTGGAGCAGCCTGTATCTCAGCACAGGAATAAGGTAGGGAAGAATTCAAATACTCATTTTGACTGCCTCCAGAAGTTAGATCAGATGGCAAATTGTATTTGGTGCTAGGCCTTTCCCTTTAGGTTTTACCCCAACAATGTTTTCATTAGTTTCGATCACTCTCGAAATCAAGCATTTTACAGCAGGTTGGAGCAGCCTGTATCTCAGCACAGGAATAAGGTAGGGAAGAATTCAAATACTCATTTTGACTGCCTCCAGAAGTTAGATCAGATGGTAAGTTGTATTTGGTGCTAGGTCTTTCCCTTTAGGTTTTACCCCAACAATGTTTTCATTAGTTTCGCTCACTCTCGAAATCAAGCATTTTACAGCAGGTTGGAGCAGCCTGTATCTCAGCACAGGAATAAGGTAGGGAAGAATTCTAAGGATCATTTTGACTGCCTCCAGAAGTTAGATCAGATGGCCAATGGAATTTGGTGCTAGGTCTTTCCCTTTAGGTTTTACCCCAACAATGTTTTCATTAGTTTCGCTCACTCTCGAAATCAAGCATTTTACAGCAGGTTGGAGCAGCCTGTATCTCAGCACAGGAATAAGGTAGGGAAGAATTCTAAGGATCATTTTGACTGCCTCCAGAAGTTAGATCAGATGGCCAATGCAATTTGGTGCTAGACCTTTCCCTTTAGGTTTTACCCCAACAATGTTTTCATTAGTTTCGCTCACTCTCGAAATCAAGCATTTTACAGCAGGTTGGAGCAGCCTGTATCTCAGCACAGGAATAAGGTAGGGAAGAATTCTAAGGATCATTTTGACTGCCTCCAGAAGTTAGATCAGATGGCCAATGGAATTTTGTGCTAGGTCTTTCCCTTTAGGTTTTACCCCAACAATGTTTTCATTAGTTTCGCTCACTCTCGAAATCAAGCATTTTACAGCAGGTTGGAGCAGCCTGTATCTCAGCACAGGAATAAGGTAGGGAAGAATTCTAAGGATCATTTTGACTGCCTACAGAAGTTAGAACAGATGGCCAATGCAATTTGGTGCTAGGCCTTTCCCTTTAGGTTTTACACCAACAATGTTTTCATTAGTTTCGCTCACTCTCGAAATCAAGCATTTTACAGCAGGTTGGAGCAGCCTGTATCTCAGCACAGGAATAAGGTAGGGAAGAATTCAAATACTCATTTTGACTGCCTCCAGAAGTTAGATCAGATGGCCAATGCAATTTGGTGCTAGGCCTTTCCCTTTAGGTTTTACCCCAACAATGTTTTCATTAGTTTCGCTCACTCTCGAAATCAAGCATTTTACAGCAGGTTGGAGCAGCCTGTATCTCAGCACAGGAATAAGGTAGGGAAGAATTCAAATACTCATTTTGACTGCCTCCAGAAGTTAGATCAGATGGCCAATGCAATTTGGTGCTAGGCCTTTCCCTTTAGGTTTTACCCCAACAATGTTTTCATTAGTTTCGCTCACTCTCGAAATCAAGCATTTTACAGCAGGTTGGAGCAGCCTGTATCTCAGCACAGGAATAAGGTAGGGAAGAATTCAAATACTCATTTTGACTGCCTCCAGAAGTTAGATCAGATGGCCAATGCAATTTGGTGCTAGGCCTTTCCCTTTAGGTTTTACCCCAACAATGTTTTCATTAGTTTCGCTCACTCTCGAAATCAAGCATTTTACAGCAGGTTGGAGCAGCCTGTATCTCAGCACAGGAATAAGGTAGGGAAGAATTCAAATACTCATTTTGAATGCCTCCAGAAGTTAGATCAGATGGCAAATTGTATTTGGTGCTAGGTCTTTCCCTTTAGGTTTTACCCCAACAATGTTTTCATTAGTTTCGCTCACTCTCAAAATCAAGCATTTTACAGCAGGTTGGAGCAGCCTGTATCTCAGCACAGGAATAAGGTAGGGAAGAATTCTAAGGATCATTTTGACTGCCTCCAGAAGTTAGATCAGATGGCAAATTGTATTTGGTGCTAGGTCTTTCCCTTTAGGTTTTACCCCAACAATGTTTTCATTAGTTTCGCTCACTCTCGAAATCAAGCATTTTACAGCAGGTTGGAGCAGCCTGTATCTCAGCACAGGAATAAGGTAGGGAAGAATTCAAATACTCATTTTGACTGCCTCCAGAAGTTAGATCAGATTGCCAATGCAATTTGGTGCTAGGCCTTTCCCTTTAGGTTTTACCCCAACAATGTTTTCATTAGTTTCGCTCACTCTCGAAATCAAGCATTTTACAGCAGGTTGGAGCAGCCTGTATCTCAGCACAGGAATAAGGTAGGGAAGAATTCAAATACTCATTTTGACTGCCTCCAGAAGTTAGATCAGATGGCAAATTGTATTTGGTGCTAGGCCTTTCCCTTTAGGTTTTACCCCAACAATGTTTTCATTAGTTTCGATCACTCTCGAAATCAAGCATTTTACAGCAGGTTGGAGCAGCCTGTATCTCAGCACAGGAATAAGGTAGGGAAGAATTCAAATACTCATTTTGACTGCCTCCAGAAGTTAGATCAGATGGTAAGTTGTATTTGGTGCTAGGTCTTTCCCTTTAGGTTTTACCCCAACAATGTTTTCATTAGTTTCGCTCACTCTCGAAATCAAGCATTTTACAGCAGGTTGGAGCAGCCTGTATCTCAGCACAGGAATAAGGTAGGGAAGAATTCTAAGGATCATTTTGACTGCCTCCAGAAGTTAGATCAGATGGCCAATGCAATTTGGTGCTAGGTCTTTCCCTTTAGGTTTTACCCCAACAATGTTTTCATTAGTTTCGCTCACTCTCGAAATCAAGCATTTTACAGCAGGTTGGAGCAGCCTGTATCTCAGCACAGGAATAAGGTAGGGAAGAATTCTAAGGATCATTTTGACTGCCTCCAGAAGTTAGATCAGATGGCAAATTGTATTTGGTGCTAGGTCTTTCCCTTTAGGTTTTACCCCAACAATGTTTTCATTAGTTTCGCTCACTCTCGAAATCAAGCATTTTACAGCAGGTTGGAGCAGCCTGTATCTCAGCACAGGAATAAGGTAGGGAAGAATTCTAAGGATCATTTTGACTGCCTCCAGAAGTTAGATCAGATGGCCAATGCAATTTTGTGCTAGGTCTTTCCCTTTAGGTTTTACCCCAACAATGTTTTCATTAGTTTCGCTCACTCTCGAAATCAAGCATTTTACAGCAGGTTGGAGCAGCCTGTATCTCAGCACAGGAATAAGGTAGGGAAGAATTCTAAGGATCATTTTGACTGCCTACAGAAGTTAGAACAGATGGCAAATTGTATTTGGTGCTAGGTCTTTCCCTTTAGGTTTTACCCCAACAATGTTTTCATTAGTTTCGCTCACTCTCGAAATCAAGCATTTTACAGCAGGTTGGAGCAGCCTGTATCTCAGCACAGGAATAAGGTAGGGAAGAATTCAAATACTCATATTGACTGCCTCCAGAAGTTAGATCAGATGGCCAATGCAATTTGGTGCTAGGCCTTTCCCTTTAGGTTTTACCCCAACAATGTTTTCATTAGTTTCGCTCACTCTCGAAATCAAGCATTTTACAGCAGGTTGGAGCAGCCTGTATCTCAGCACAGGAATAAGGTAGGGAAGAATTCAAATACTCATTTTGAATGCCTCCAGAAGTTAGATCAGATGGCAAATTGTATTTGGTGCTAGGTCTTTCCCTTTAGGTTTTACCCCAACAATGTTTTCATTAGTTTCGCTCACTCTCAAAATCAAGCATTTTACAGCAGGTTGGAGCAGCCTGTATCTCAGCACAGGAATAAGGTAGGGAAGAATTCTAAGGATCATTTTGACTGCCTCCAGAAGTTAGATCAGATGGCAAATTGTATTTGGTGCTAGGTCTTTCCCTTTAGGTTTTACCCCAACAATGTTTTCATTAGTTTCGCTCACTCTCGAAATCAAGCATTTTACAGCAGGTTGGAGCAGCCTGTATCTCAGCACAGGAATAAGGTAGGGAAGAATTCAAATACTCATTTTGACTGCCTCCAGAAGTTAGATCAGATTGCCTATGCAATTTGGTGCTAGGCCTTTCCCTTTAGGTTTTACCCCCAACAATGTTTTCATTAGTTTCGCTCACTCTCGAAATCAAGCATTTTACAGCAGGTTGGAGCAGCCTGTATCTCAGCACAGGAATAAGGTAGGGAAGAATTCAAATACTCATTTTGACTGCCTCCAGAAGTTAGATCAGATGGCAAATTGTATTTGGTGCTAGGCCTTTCCCTTTAGGTTTTACCCCAACAATGTTTTCATTAGTTTCGATCACTCTCGAAATCAAGCATTTTACAGCAGGTTGGAGCAGCCTGTATCTCAGCACAGGAATAAGGTAGGGAAGAATTCAAATACTCATTTTGACTGCCTCCAGAAGTTAGATCAGATGGTAAGTTGTATTTGGTGCTAGGTCTTTCCCTTTAGGTTTTACCCCAACAATGTTTTCATTAGTTTCGCTCACTCTCGAAATCAAGCATTTTACAGCAGGTTGGAGCAGCCTGTATCTCAGCACAGGAATAAGGTAGGGAAGAATTCTAAGGATCATTTTGACTGCCTCCAGAAGTTAGATCAGATGGCCAATGGAATTTGTTGCTAGGTCTTTCCCTTTAGGTTTTACCCCAACAATGTTTTCATTAGTTTCGATCACTCTCGAAATCAAGCATTTTACAGCAGGTTGGAGCAGCCTGTATCTCAGCACAGGAATAAGGTAGGGAAGAATTCAAATACTCATTTTGACTGCCTCCAGAAGTTAGATCAGATGGCCAATGCAATTTGGTGCTAGGTCTTTCCCTTTAGGTTTTACCCCAACAATGTTTTCATTAGTTTCGCTCACTCTCGAAATCAAGCATTTTACAGCAGGTTGGAGCAGCCTGTATCTCAGCACAGGAATAAGGTAGGGAAGAATTCTAAGGATCATTTTGACTGCCTCCAGAAGTTAGATCAGATGGCAAATTGTATTTGGTGCTAGGTCTTTCCCTTTAGGTTTTACCCCAACAATGTTTTCATTAGTTTCGCTCACTCTCGAAATCAAGCATTTTACAGCAGGTTGGAGCAGCCTGTATCTCAGCACAGGAATAAGGTAGGGAAGAATTCTAAGGATCATTTTGACTGCCTCCAGAAGTTAGATCAGATGGCCAATGCAATTTGGTGCTAGGTCTTTCCCTTTAGGTTTTACCCCAACAATGTTTTCATTAGTTTCGCTCACTCTCGAAATCAAGCATTTTACAGCAGGTTGGAGCAGCCTGTATCTCAGCACAGGAATAAGGTAGGGAAGAATTCAAAAACTCATTTTGACTGCCTCCAGAAGTTAGATCAGATGGCAAATTGTATTTGGTGCTAGGCCTTTCCCTTTAGGTTTTACCCCAACAATGTTTTCATTAGTTTCGCTCACTCTCGAAATCAAGCATTTTACAGCAGGTTGGAGCAGCCTGTATCTCAGCACAGGAATAAGGTAGGGAAGAATTCAAATACTCATTTTGACTGCCTCCAGAAGTTAGATCAGATGGCAAATTGTATTTGGTGCTAGGTCTTTCCCTTTAGGTTTTACCCCAACAATGTTTTCATTAGTTTCGCTCACTCTCGAAATCAAGCATTTTACAGCAGGTTGGAGCAGCCTGTATCTTAGCACAGGAATAAGGTAGGGAAGAATTCTATGGATTATTTTGACTGCCTCCAGAAGTTAGATCAGATGGCAAATTGTATTTGGTGCTAGGTTTTTCCCTTTAGGTTTTACCCCAACAATGTTTTCATTAGTTTCGATCACTCTCAAAATCAAGCATTTTACAGCAGGTTGGAGCAGCCTGTATCTCAGCACAGGAATAAGGTAGGGAAGAATTCTAAGGATCATTTTGACTGCCTCCAGAAGTTAGATCAGATGGCCAATGCAATTTGGTGCTAGGTCTTTCCCTTTAGGTTTTACCCCAACAATGTTTTCATTAGTTTCACTCACTCTCGAAATCAAGCATTTTACAGCAGGTTGGAGCAGCCTGTATCTTAGCACAGGAATAAGGTAGGGAAGAATTCTATGGATTATTTTGACTGCCTCCAGAAGTTAGATCAGATGGCAAATTGTTTTTGGTGCTAGGTCTTTCCCTTTAGGTTTTACCCCAACAATGTTTTCATTAGTTTCGATCACTCTCAAAATCAAGCATTTTACAGCAGGTTGGAGCAGCCTGTATCTCAGCACAGGAATAAGGTAGGGAAGAATTCAAATACTCATTTTGACTGCCTCCAGAAGTTAGATCAGATGGCCAATGCAATTTGGTGCTAGGTCTTTCCCTTTAGGTTTTACCCCAACAATGTTTTCATTAGTTTCGATCACTCTCGAAATCAAGCATTTTACAGCAGGTTGGAGCAGCCTGTATCTCAGCACAGGAATAAGGTAGGGAAGAATTCAAATACTCATTTTGACTGCCTCCAGAAGTTAGATCAGATGGCCAATGAAATTTGGTGCTAGGCCTTTCCCTTTAGGTTTTACCCCAACAATGTTTTCATTAGTTACGATCACTCTCGAAATCAAGCATTTTACAGCAGGTTGGAGCAGCCTGTATCTCAGCACAGGAATAAGGTAGGGAAGAATTCTAAGGATCATTTTGACTGCCTCCAGAAGTTAGATCAGATAGCAAATTGTATTTGATGCCAGGTCTTTCCCTTTAGGTTTTACCCCAACAATGTTTTCATTAGTTTCGCTCACTCTCGAAATCAAGCATTTTACAGCAGGTTGGAGCAGCCTGTATCTCAGCACAGGAATAAGGTAGGGAAGAATTCAAATACTCATTTTGACTGCCTCCAGAAGTTAGATCAGATGGCCAATGCAATTTGGTGCTAGGCCTTTCCCTTTAGGTTTTACCCCAACAATGTTTTCATTAGTTTCGCTCACTCTCGAAATCAAGCATTTTACAGCTGGTTGGAGCAGCCTGTATCTCAGCACAGGAATAAGGTAGGGAAGAATTCAAATACTCATTTTGACTGCCTCCAGAAGTTAGATCAGATGGCCAATGAAATTTAGGTGCTAGGCCTTTCCCTTTAGGTTTTACCCCAACAATGTTTTCATTAGTTTCGCTCACTCTCGAAATCAAGCATTTTACAGCAGGTTGGAGCAGCCTGTATCTCAGCAGAGGAATAAGGTAGGGAAGAATTCTAAGGATCATTTTGACTGCCTCCAGAAGTTAGATCAGATGGCCAATGAAATTTAGGTGCTAGGCCTTTCCCTTTAGGTTTTACCCCAACAATGTTTTCATTAGTTTCGCTCACTCTCGAAATCAAGCATTTTACAGCAGGTTGGAGCAGCCTGTATCTCAGCACAGGAATAAGGTAGGGAAGAATTCTAAGGATCATTTTGACTGCCTCCAGAAGTTAGATCAGATGGCAAATTGTATTTGGTGCTAGGTCTTTCCCTTTAGGTTTTACCCCAACAATGTTTTCATTAGTTTCGCTCACTCTCGAAATCAAGCATTTTACAGCAGGTTGGAGCAGCCTGTATCTCAGCACAGGAATAAGGTAGGGAAGAATTCAAATACTCATTTTGACTGCCTCCAGAAGTTAGATCAGATGGCCAATGCAATTTGGTGCTAGGCCTTTCCCTTTAGGTTTTACCCCAACAATGTTTTCATTAGTTTCGCTCACTCTCGAAATCAAGCATTTTACAGCAGGTTGGAGCAGCCTGTATCTCAGCACAGGAATAATGTAGGGAAGAATTCAAATACTCATTTTGACTGCCTCCAGAAGTTAGATCAGATGGCCAATGGAATTTGGTGCTAGGTCTTTCCCTTTAGGTTTTACCCCAACAATGTTTTCATTAGTTTCGCTCACTCTCGAAATCAAGCATTTTACAGCAGGTTGGAGCAGCCTGTATCTCAGCACAGGAATAAGGTAGGGAAGAATTCTAAGGATCATTTTGACTGCCTCCAGAAGTTAGATCAGATGGCAAATTGTATTTGGTGCTAGGTCTTTCCCTTTAGGTTTTACCCCAACAATGTTTTCATTAGTTTCGCTCACTCTCGAAATCAAGCATTTTACAGCAGGTTGGAGCAGCCTGTATCTCAGCACAGGAATAAGGTAGGGAAGAATTCAAATACTCATTTTGACTGCCTCCAGAAGTTAGATCAGATGGCCAATGCAATTTGGTGCTAGGCCTTTCCCTTTAGGTTTTACCCCAACAATGTTTTCATTAGTTTCGCTCACTCTCGAAATCAAGCATTTTACAGCAGGTTGGAGCAGCCTGTATCTCAGCACAGGAATAAGGTAGGGAAGAATTCTAAGGATCATTTTGACTGCCTCCAGAAGTTAGATCAGATGGCCAATGCAATTTGGTGCTAGGCCTTTCCCTTTAGGTTTTACACCAACAATGTTTTCATTAGTTTCGATCACTCTCGAAATCAAGCATTTTACAGCAGGTTGGAGCAGCCTGTATCTCAGCACAGGAATAAGGTAGGGAAGAATTCAAATACTCATTTTGACTGCCTCCAGAAGTTAGATCAGATGGCCAATGCAATTTGGTGCTAGGCCTTTCCCTTTAGGTTTTACCCCAACAATGTTTTCATTAGTTTCGCTCACTCTCGAAATCAAGCATTTTACAGCAGGTTGGAGCAGCCTGTATCTCAGCACAGGAATAAGGTAGGGAAGAATTCTAAGGATCATTTTGACTGCCTCCAGAAGTTAGATCAGATGGCAAATTGTATTTGGTGCTAGGTCTTTCCCTTTAGGTTTTACCCCAACAATGTTTTCATTAGTTTCGCTCACTCTCGAAATCAAGCATTTTACAGCAGGTTGGAGCAGCCTGTATCTCAGCACAGGAATAAGGTAGGGAAGAATTCAAATACTCATTTTGACTGCCTCCAGAAGTTAGATCAGATGGCCAATGGAATTTGGTGCTAGGTCTTTCCCTTTAGGTTTTACCCCAACAATGTTTTCATTAGTTTCGCTCACTCTCGAAATCAAGCATTTTTCAGCAGGTTGGAGCAGCCTGTATCTCAGCACAGAATAAGGTAGGGAAGAATTCAAATACTCATTTTGACTGCCTCCAGAAGTTAGATCAGATGGCAAATTGTATTTGGTGCTAGGTCTTTCCCTTTAGGTTTTACCCCAACAATGTTTTCATTAGTTTCGCTCACTCTCGAAATCAAGCATTTTACAGCAGGTTGGAGCAGCCTGTATCTCAGCACAGGAATAAGGTAGGGAAGAATTCAAATACTCATTTTGACTGCCTCCAGAAGTTAGATCAGATGGCCAATGCAATTTGGTGCTAGGCCTTTCCCTTTAGGTTTTACCCCAACAATGTTTTCATTAGTTTCGATCACTCTCAAAATCAAGCATTTTACAGCAGGTTGGAGCAGCCTGTATCTCAGCACAGGAATAAGGTAGGGAAGAATTCAAATACTCATTTTGACTGCCTCCAGAAGTTAGATCAGATGGCAAATTGTATTTGGTGCTAGGTCTTTCCCTTTAGGTTTTACCCCAACAATGTTTTCATTAGTTTCGCTCACTCTCGAAATCAAGCATTTTACAGCAGGTTGGAGCAGCCTGTATCTCAGCACAGGAATAAGGTAGGGAAGAATTCTAAGGATCATTTTGACTGCCTCCAGAAGTTAGATCAGATGGCCAATGCAATTTGGTGCTAGGCCTTTCCCTTTAGGTTTTACCCCAACAATGTTTTCATTAGTTTCGCTCACTCTCGAAATCAAGCATTTTACAGCAGGTTGGAGCAGCCTGTATCTCAGCACAGGAATAAGGTAGGGAAGAATTCAAATACTCATTTTGACTGCCTCCAGAAGTTAGATCAGATGGCAAATTGTATTTGGTGCTAGGTCTTTCCCTTTAGGTTTTACCCCAACAATGTTTTCATTAGTTTCGCTCACTCTCGAAATCAAGCATTTTACAGCAGGTTGGAGCAGCCTGTATCTCAGCACAGGAATAAGGTAGGGAAGAATTCAAATACTCATTTTGACTGCCTCCAGAAGTTAGATCAGATGGCAAATTGTATTTGGTGCTAGGCCTTTCCCATTAGGTTTTACCCCAACAATGTTTTCATTAGTTTCGCTCACTCTCGAAATCAAGCATTTTACAGCAGGTTGGAGCAGCCTGTATCTCAGCACAGGAATAAGGTAGGGAAGAATTCTAAGGATCATTTTGACTGCCTCCAGAAGTTAGATCAGATGGCCAATGCAATTTGGTGCTAGGCCTTTCCCTTTAGGTTTTACCCCAACAATGTTTTCATTAGTTTCGCTCACTCTCGAAATCAAGCATTTTACAGCAGGTTGGAGCAGCCTGTATCTCAGCACAGGAATAAGGTAGGGAAGAATTCTAAGGATCATTTTGACTGCCTCCAGAAGTTAGATCAGATGGAAATTGAATTTGGTGCTAGGTCTTTCCCTTTAGGTTTTACCCCAACAATGTTTTCATTAGTTTCGCTCACTCTCGAAATCAAGCATTTTACAGCAGGTTGGAGCAGCCTGTATCTCAGCACAGGAATAAGGTAGGGAAGAATTCAAATACTCATTTTGACTGCCTCCAGAAGTTAGATCAGATGGCAAATTGTATTTGGTGCTAGGTCTTTCCCTTTAGGTTTTACCCCAACAATGTTTTCATTAGTTTCGCTCACTCTCGAAATCAAGCATTTTACAGCAGGTTGGAGCAGCCTGTATCTCAGCACAGGGAAGAATTCAAATACTCATTTTGACTGCCTCCAGAAGTTAGATCAGATGGCCAATGCAATTTGGTGCTAGGCCTTTCCCTTTAGGTTTTACCCCAACAATGTTTTCATTAGTTTCGATCACTCTCGAAATCAAGCATTTTACAGCAGGTTGGAGCAGCCTGTATCTCAGCACAGGAATAAGGTAGGGAAGAATTCAAATACTCATTTTGACTGCCTCCAGAAGTTAGATCAGATGGCAAATTGTATTTGGTGCTAGGTCTTTCCCTTTAGGTTTTACCCCAACAATGTTTTCATTAGTTTCGCTCACTCTCGAAATCAAGCATTTTACAGCAGGTTGGAGCAGCCTGTATCTCAGCACAGGAATAAGGTAGGGAAGAATTCTAAGGATCATTTTGACTGCCTCCAGAAGTTAGATCAGATGGCCAATGCAATTTGGTGCTAGGCCTTTCCCTTTAGGTTTTACCCCAACAATGTTTTCATTAGTTTCGCTCACTCTCGAAATCAAGCATTTTACAGCAGGTTGGAGCAGCCTGTATCTCAGCACAGGAATAAGGTAGGGAAGAATTCAAATACTTATTTTGACTGCCTCCAGAAGTTAGATCAGATGGCAAATTGTATTTGGTGCTAGGCCTTTCCCTTTAGGTTTTACCCCAACAATGTTTTCATTAGTTTCGCTCACTCTCGAAATCAAGCATTTTACAGCAGGTTGGAGCAGCCTGTATCTCAGCACAGGAATAAGGTAGGGAAGAATTCTAAGGATCATTTTGACTGCCTCCAGAAGTTAGATCAGATGGCCAATGCAATTTGGTGCTAGGCCTTTCCCTTTAGGTTTTACCCCAACAATGTTTTCATTAGTTTCGCTCACTCTCGAAATCAAGCATTTTACAGCAGGTTGGAGCAGCCTGTATCTCAGCACAGGAATAAGGTAGGGAAGAATTCAAATACTCATTTTGACTGCCTCCAGAAGTTAGATCAGATGGCAAATTATATTTGGTGCTAGGCCTTTCCCTTTAGGTTTTACCCCAACAATGTTTTCATTAGTTTCGCTCACTCTCGAAATCAAGCATTTTACAGCAGGTTGGAGCAGCCTGTATCTCAGCACAGGAATAAGGTAGGGAAGAATTCAAATACTCATTTTGACTGCCTCCAGAAGTTAGATCAGATGGCCAATGCAATTTGGTGCTAGGCCTTTCCCTTTAGGTTTTACCCCAACAATGTTTTCATTAGTTTCGCTCACTCTCGAAATCAAGCATTTTACAGCAGGTTGGAGCAGCCTGTATCTCAGCACAGGAATAAGGTAGGGAAGAATTCAAATACTCATTTTGACTGCCTCCAGAAGTTAGATCAGATGGCAAATTGTATTTGGTGCTAGGTCTTTCCCATTAGGTTTTACCCCAACAATGTTTTCATTAGTTTCGCTCACTCTCGAAATCAAGCATTTTACAGCAGGTTGGAGCAGCCTGTATCTCAGCACAGGAATAAGGTAGGGAAGAATTCTAAGGATCATTTTGACTGCCTCCAGAAGTTAGATCAGATGGCAAATTGTATTTGGTGCTAGGTCTTTCCCTTTAGGTTTTACCCCAACAATGTTTTCATTAGTTTCGCTCACTCTCGAAATCAAGCATTTTACAGCAGGTTGGAGCAGCCTGTATCTCAGCACAGGAATAAGGTAGGGAAGAATTCAAATACTCATTTTGACTGCCTCCAGAAGTTAGATCAGATGGCCAATGGAATTTGGTGCTAGGTCTTTCCCTTTAGGTTTTACCCCAACAATGTTTTCATTAGTTTCGCTCACTCTCGAAATCAAGCATTTTTCAGCAGGTTGGAGCAGCCTGTATCTCAGCACAGAATAAGGTAGGGAAGAATTCAAATACTCATTTTGACTGCCTCCAGAAGTTAGATCAGATGGCAAATTGTATTTGGTGCTAGGTCTTTCCCTTTAGGTTTTACCCCAACAATGTTTTCATTAGTTTCGCTCACTCTCGAAATCAAGCATTTTACAGCAGGTTGGAGCAGCCTGTATCTCAGCACAGGAATAAGGTAGGGAAGAATTCAAATACTCATTTTGACTGCCTCCAGAAGTTAGATCAGATGGCCAATGCAATTTGGTGCTAGGCCTTTCCCTTTAGGTTTTACCCCAACAATGTTTTCATTAGTTTCGATCACTCTCAAAATCAAGCATTTTACAGCAGGTTGGAGCAGCCTGTATCTCAGCACAGGAATAAGGTAGGGAAGAATTCAAATACTCATTTTGACTGCCTCCAGAAGTTAGATCAGATGGCAAATTGTATTTGGTGCTAGGTCTTTCCCTTTAGGTTTTACCCCAACAATGTTTTCATTAGTTTCGCTCACTCTCGAAATCAAGCATTTTACAGCAGGTTGGAGCAGCCTGTATCTCAGCACAGGAATAAGGTAGGGAAGAATTCTAAGGATCATTTTGACTGCCTCCAGAAGTTAGATCAGATGGCCAATGCAATTTGGTGCTAGGCCTTTCCCTTTAGGTTTTACCCCAACAATGTTTTCATTAGTTTCGCTCACTCTCGAAATCAAGCATTTTACAGCAGGTTGGAGCAGCCTGTATCTCAGCACAGGAATAAGGTAGGGAAGAATTCAAATACTCATTTTGACTGCCTCCAGAAGTTAGATCAGATGGCAAATTGTATTTGGTGCTAGGTCTTTCCCTTTAGGTTTTACCCCAACAATGTTTTCATTAGTTTCGCTCACTCTCGAAATCAAGCATTTTACAGCAGGTTGGAGCAGCCTGTATCTCAGCACAGGAATAAGGTAGGGAAGAATTCAAATACTCATTTTGACTGCCTCCAGAAGTTAGATCAGATGGCAAATTGTATTTGGTGCTAGGCCTTTCCCATTAGGTTTTACCCCAACAATGTTTTCATTAGTTTCGCTCACTCTCGAAATCAAGCATTTTACAGCAGGTTGGAGCAGCCTGTATCTCAGCACAGGAATAAGGTAGGGAAGAATTCTAAGGATCATTTTGACTGCCTCCAGAAGTTAGATAAGATGGCCAATGCAATTTGGTGCTAGGCCTTTCCCTTTAGGTTTTACCCCAACAATGTTTTCATTAGTTTCGCTCACTCTCGAAATCAAGCATTTTACAGCAGGTTGGAGCAGCCTGTATCTCAGCACAGGAATAAGGTAGGGAAGAATTCTAAGGATCATTTTGACTGCCTCCAGAAGTTAGATCAGATGGAAATTGAATTTGGTGCTAGGTCTTTCCCTTTAGGTTTTACCCCAACAATGTTTTCATTAGTTTCGATCACTCTCGAAATCAAGCATTTTACAGCAGGTTGGAGCAGCCTGTATCTCAGCACAGGAATAAGGTAGGGAAGAATTCAAATACTCATTTTGACTGCCTCCAGAAGTTAGATCAGATGGCCAATGCAATTTGGTGCTAGGCCTTTCCCTTTAGGTTTTACCCCAACAATGTTTTCATTAGTTTCGCTCACTCTCAAAATCAAGCATTTTACAGCAGGTTGGAGCAGCCTGTATCTCAGCACAGGAATAAGGTAGGGAAGAATTCAAATACTCATTTTGACTGCCTCCAGAAGTTAGATCAGATGGCAAATTGTATTTGGTGCTAGGTCTTTCCCTTTAGGTTTTACCCCAACAATGTTTTCATTAGTTTCGCTCACTCTCGAAATCAAGCATTTTACAGCAGGTTGGAGCAGCCTGTATCTCAGCACAGGAATAAGGTAGGGAAGAATTCAAATACTCATTTTGACTGCCTCCAGAAGTTAGATCAGATGGCAAATTGTATTTGGTGCTAGGTCTTTCCCTTTAGGTTTTACCCCAACAATGTTTTCATTAGTTTCGCTCACTCTCGAAATCAAGCATTTTACAGCAGGTTGGAGCAGCCTGTATCTCAGCACAGGGAAGAATTCAAATACTCATTTTGACTGCCTCCAGAAGTTAGATCAGATGGCCAATGCAATTTGGTGCTAGGCCTTTCCCTTTAGGTTTTACCCCAACAATGTTTTCATTAGTTTCGCTCACTCTCGAAATCAAGCATTTTACAGCAGGTTGGAGCAGCCTGTATCTCAGCACAGGAATAAGGTAGGGAAGAATTCAAATACTCATTTTGACTGCCTCCAGAAGTTAGATCAGATGGCAAATTGTATTTGGTGCTAGGTCTTTCCCTTTAGGTTTTACCCCAACAATGTTTTCATTAGTTTCGCTCACTCTCGAAATCAAGCATTTTACAGCAGGTTGGAGCAGCCTGTATCTCAGCACAGGAATAAGGTAGGGAAGAATTCTAAGGATCATTTTGACTGCCTCCAGAAGTTAGATCAGATGGCCAATGCAATTTGGTGCTAGGCCTTTCCCTTTAGGTTTTACCCCAACAATGTTTTCATTAGTTTCGCTCACTCTCGAAATCAAGCATTTTACAGCAGGTTGGAGCAGCCTGTATCTCAGCACAGGAATAAGGTAGGGAAGAATTCAAATACTTATTTTGACTGCCTCCAGAAGTTAGATCAGATGGCAAATTGTATTTGGTGCTAGGCCTTTCCCTTTAGGTTTTACCCCAACAATGTTTTCATTAGTTTCGCTCACTCTCGAAATCAAGCATTTTACAGCAGGTTGGAGCAGCCTGTATCTCAGCACAGGAATAAGGTAGGGAAGAATTCTAAGGATCATTTTGACTGCCTCCAGAAGTTAGATCAGATGGCCAATGCAATTTGGTGCTAGGCCTTTCCCTTTAGGTTTTACCCCAACAATGTTTTCATTAGTTTCGCTCACTCTCGAAATCAAGCATTTTACAGCAGGTTGGAGCAGCCTGTATCTCAGCACAGGAATAAGGTAGGGAAGAATTCAAATACTCATTTTGACTGCCTCCAGAAGTTAGATCAGATGGCAAATTATATTTGGTGCTAGGCCTTTCCCTTTAGGTTTTACCCCAACAATGTTTTCATTAGTTTCGCTCACTCTCGAAATCAAGCATTTTACAGCAGGTTGGAGCAGCCTGTATCTCAGCACAGGAATAAGGTAGGGAAGAATTCAAATACTCATTTTGACTGCCTCCAGAAGTTAGATCAGATGGCAAATTGTATTTGGTGCTAGGTCTTTCCCATTAGGTTTTACCCCAACAATGTTTTCATTAGTTTCGCTCACTCTCGAAATCAAGCATTTTACAGCAGGTTGGAGCAGCCTGTATCTCAGCACAGGAATAAGGTAGGGAAGAATTCTAAGGATCATTTTGACTGCCTCCAGAAGTTAGATCAGATGGCAAATTGTATTTGGTGCTAGGTCTTTCCCTTTAGGTTTTACCCCAACAATGTTTTCATTAGTTTCGCTCACTCTCGAAATCAAGCATTTTACAGCAGGTTGGAGCAGCCTGTATCTCAGCACAGGAATAAGGTAGGGAAGAATTCAAATACTCATTTTGACTGCCTCCAGAAGTTAGATCAGATGGCCAATGGAATTTGGTGCTAGGTCTTTCCCTTTAGGTTTTACCCCAACAATGTTTTCATTAGTTTCGCTCACTCTCGAAATCAAGCATTTTTCAGCAGGTTGGAGCAGCCTGTATCTCAGCACAGAATAAGGTAGGGAAGAATTCAAATACTCATTTTGACTGCCTCCAGAAGTTAGATCAGATGGCAAATTGTATTTGGTGCTAGGTCTTTCCCTTTAGGTTTTACCCCAACAATGTTTTCATTAGTTTCGCTCACTCTCGAAATCAAGCATTTTACAGCAGGTTGGAGCAGCCTGTATCTCAGCACAGGAATAAGGTAGGGAAGAATTCAAATACTCATTTTGACTGCCTCCAGAAGTTAGATCAGATGGCCAATGCAATTTGGTGCTAGGCCTTTCCCTTTAGGTTTTACCCCAACAATGTTTTCATTAGTTTCGATCACTCTCAAAATCAAGCATTTTACAGCAGGTTGGAGCAGCCTGTATCTCAGCACAGGAATAAGGTAGGGAAGAATTCAAATACTCATTTTGACTGCCTCCAGAAGTTAGATCAGATGGCAAATTGTATTTGGTGCTAGGTCTTTCCCTTTAGGTTTTACCCCAACAATGTTTTCATTAGTTTCGCTCACTCTCGAAATCAAGCATTTTACAGCAGGTTGGAGCAGCCTGTATCTCAGCACAGGAATAAGGTAGGGAAGAATTCTAAGGATCATTTTGACTGCCTCCAGAAGTTAGATCAGATGGCCAATGCAATTTGGTGCTAGGCCTTTCCCTTTAGGTTTTACCCCAACAATGTTTTCATTAGTTTCGCTCACTCTCGAAATCAAGCATTTTACAGCAGGTTGGAGCAGCCTGTATCTCAGCACAGGAATAAGGTAGGGAAGAATTCAAATACTCATTTTGACTGCCTCCAGAAGTTAGATCAGATGGCAAATTGTATTTGGTGCTAGGTCTTTCCCTTTAGGTTTTACCCCAACAATGTTTTCATTAGTTTCGCTCACTCTCGAAATCAAGCATTTTACAGCAGGTTGGAGCAGCCTGTATCTCAGCACAGGAATAAGGTAGGGAAGAATTCAAATACTCATTTTGACTGCCTCCAGAAGTTAGATCAGATGGCAAATTGTATTTGGTGCTAGGCCTTTCCCATTAGGTTTTACCCCAACAATGTTTTCATTAGTTTCGCTCACTCTCGAAATCAAGCATTTTACAGCAGGTTGGAGCAGCCTGTATCTCAGCACAGGAATAAGGTAGGGAAGAATTCTAAGGATCATTTTGACTGCCTCCAGAAGTTAGATCAGATGGCCAATGCAATTTGGTGCTAGGCCTTTCCCTTTAGGTTTTACCCCAACAATGTTTTCATTAGTTTCGCTCACTCTCGAAATCAAGCATTTTACAGCAGGTTGGAGCAGCCTGTATCTCAGCACAGGAATAAGGTAGGGAAGAATTCTAAGGATCATTTTGACTGCCTCCAGAAGTTAGATCAGATGGAAATTGAATTTGGTGCTAGGTCTTTCCCTTTAGGTTTTACCCCAACAATGTTTTCATTAGTTTCGATCACTCTCGAAATCAAGCATTTTACAGCAGGTTGGAGCAGCCTGTATCTCAGCACAGGAATAAGGTAGGGAAGAATTCAAATACTCATTTTGACTGCCTCCAGAAGTTAGATCAGATGGCCAATGCAATTTGGTGCTAGGCCTTTCCCTTTAGGTTTTACCCCAACAATGTTTTCATTAGTTTCGCTCACTCTCGAAATCAAGCATTTTACAGCAGGTTGGAGCAGCCTGTATCTCAGCACATGAATAAGGTAGGGAAGAATTCAAATACTCATTTTGACTGCCTCCAGAAGTTAGATCAGATGGCAAATTGTATTTGGTGCTAGGTCTTTCCCTTTAGGTTTTACCCCAACAATGTTTTCATTAGTTTCGCTCACTCTCGAAATCAAGCATTTTACAGCAGGTTGGAGCAGCCTGTATCTCAGCACAGGGAAGAATTCAAATACTCATTTTGACTGCCTCCAGAAGTTAGATCAGATGGCCAATGCAATTTGGTGCTAGGCCTTTCCCTTTAGGTTTTACCCCAACAATGTTTTCATTAGTTTCGCTCACTCTCGAAATCAAGCATTTTACAGCAGGTTGGAGCAGCCTGTATCTCAGCACAGGAATAAGGTAGGGAAGAATTCAAATACTCATTTTGACTGCCTCCAGAAGTTAGATCAGATGGCAAATTGTATTTGGTGCTAGGTCTTTCCCTTTAGGTTTTACCCCAACAATGTTTTCATTAGTTTCGCTCACTCTCGAAATCAAGCATTTTACAGCAGGTTGGAGCAGCCTGTATCTCAGCACAGGAATAAGGTAGGGAAGAATTCTAAGGATCATTTTGACTGCCTCCAGAAGTTAGATCAGATGGCCAATGCAATTTGGTGCTAGGCCTTTCCCTTTAGGTTTTACCCCAACAATGTTTTCATTAGTTTCGCTCACTCTCGAAATCAAGCATTTTACAGCAGGTTGGAGCAGCCTGTATCTCAGCACAGGAATAAGGTAGGGAAGAATTCTAAGGATCATTTTGACTGCCTCCAGAAGTTAGATCAGATGGCCAATGCAATTTGGTGCTAGGCCTTTCCCTTTAGGTTTTACCCCAACAATGTTTTCATTAGTTTCGCTCACTCTCGAAATCAAGCATTTTACAGCAGGTTGGAGCAGCCTGTATCTCAGCACAGGAATAAGGTAGGGAAGAATTCAAATACTCATTTTGACTGCCTCCAGAAGTTAGATCAGATGGCAAATTATATTTGGTGCTAGGCCTTTCCCTTTAGGTTTTACCCCAACAATGTTTTCATTAGTTTCGCTCACTCTCGAAATCAAGCATTTTACAGCAGGTTGGAGCAGCCTGTATCTCAGCACAGGAATAAGGTAGGGAAGAATTCAAATACTCATTTTGACTGCCTCCAGAAGTTAGATCAGATGGCCAATGCAATTTGGTGCTAGGCCTTTCCCTTTAGGTTTTACCCCAACAATGTTTTCATTAGTTTCGCTCACTCTCGAAATCAAGCATTTTACAGCAGGTTGGAGCAGCCTGTATCTCAGCACAGGAATAAGGTAGGGAAGAATTCAAATACTCATTTTGACTGCCTCCAGAAGTTAGATCAGATGGCCAATGCAATTTGGTGCTAGGTCTTTCCCTTTAGGTTTTACCCCAACAATGTTTTCATTAGTTTCGCTCACTCTCGAAATCAAGCATTTTACAGCAGGTTGGAGCAGCCTGTATCTCAGCACAGGAATAAGGTAGGGAAGAATTCAAATACTCATTTTGACTGCCTCCAGAAGTTAGATCAGATGGCAAATTGTATTTGGTGCTAGGTCTTTCCCTTTAGGTTTTACCCCAACAATGTTTTCATTAGTTTCGCTCACTCTCGAAATCAAGCATTTTACAGCAGGTTGGAGCAGCCTGTATCTCAGCACAGGAATAAGGTAGGGAAGAATTCTAAGGATCATTTTGACTGCCTCCAGAAGTTAGATCAGATGGCCAATGCAATTTGGTGCTAGGTCTTTCCCTTTAGGTTTTACCCCAACAATGTTTTCATTAGTTTCGCTCACTCTCGAAATCAAGCATTTTACAGCAGGTTGGAGCAGCCTGTATCTCAGCACAGGAATAAGGTAGGGAAGAATTCTAAGGATCATTTTGACTGCCTCCAGAAGTTAGATCAGATGGCAAATTGTATTTGGTGCTAGGCCTTTCCCTTTAGGTTTTACCCCAACAATGTTTTCATTAGTTTCGCTCACTCTCGAAATCAAGCATTTTACAGCAGGTTGGAGCAGCCTGTATCTCAGCACAGGAATAAGGTAGGGAAGAATTCTAAGGATCATTTTGACTGCCTCCAGAAGTTAGATCAGATGGCCAATGCAATTTGGTGCTAGGCCTTTCCCTTTAGGTTTTACCCCAACAATGTTTTCATTAGTTTCGCTCACTCTCGAAATCAAGCATTTTACAGCAGGTTGGAGCAGCCTGTATCTCAGCACAGGAATAAGGTAGGGAAGAATTCAAATACTCATTTTGACTGCCTCCAGAAGTTAGATCAGATGGCCAATGCAATTTGGTGCTAGGCCTTTCCCTTTAGGTTTTACCCCAACAATGTTTTCATTAGTTTCGCTCACTCTCAAAATCAAGCATTTTACAGCAGGTTGGAGCAGCCTGTATCTCAGCACAGGAATAAGGTAGGGAAGAATTCAAATACTCATTTTGACTGCCTCCAGAAGTTAGATCAGATGGCAAATTGTATTTGGTGCTAGGTCTTTCCCTTTAGGTTTTACCCCAACAATGTTTTCATTAGTTTCGCTCACTCTCGAAATCAAGCATTTTACAGCAGGTTGGAGCAGCCTGTATCTCAGCACAGGAATAAGGTAGGGAAGAATTCTAAGGATCATTTTGACTGCCTCCAGAAGTTAGATCAGATGGCAAATTGTATTTGGTGCTAGGTCTTTCCCTTTAGGTTTTACCCCAACAATGTTTTCATTAGTTTCGCTCACTCTCGAAATCAAGCATTTTACAGCAGGTTGGAGCAGCCTGTATCTCAGCACAGGGAAGAATTCAAATACTCATTTTGACTGCCTCCAGAAGTTAGATCAGATGGCCAATGCAATTTGGTGCTAGGCCTTTCCCTTTAGGTTTTACCCCAACAATGTTTTCATTAGTTTCGATCACTCTCGAAATCAAGCATTTTACAGCAGGTTGGAGCAGCCTGTATCTCAGCACAGGAATAAGGTAGGGAAGAATTCAAATACTCATTTTGACTGCCTCCAGAAGTTAGATCAGATGGCCAATGCAATTTGGTGCTAGGTCTTTCCCTTTAGGTTTTACCCCAACAATGTTTTCATTAGTTTCGCTCACTCTCGAAATCAAGCATTTTACAGCAGGTTGGAGCAGCCTGTATCTCAGCACAGGAATAAGGTAGGGAAGAATTCAAATACTCATTTTGACTGCCTCCAGAAGTTAGATCAGATGGCAAATTGTATTTGGTGCTAGGTCTTTCCCTTTAGGTTTTACCCCAACAATGTTTTCATTAGTTTCGCTCACTCTCGAAATCAAGCATTTTACAGCAGGTTGGAGCAGCCTGTATCTCAGCACAGGAATAAGGTAGGGAAGAATTCTAAGGATCATTTTGACTGCCTCCAGAAGTTAGATCAGATGGCCAATGCAATTTGGTGCTAGGCCTTTCCCTTTAGGTTTTACCCCAACAATGTTTTCATTAGTTTCGCTCACTCTCGAAATCAAGCATTTTACAGCAGCTTGGAGCAGCCTGTATCTCAGCACAGGAATAAGGTAGGGAAGAATTCAAATACTCATTTTGACTGCCTCCAGAAGTTAGATCAGATGGCAAATTGTATTTGGTGCTAGGTCTTTCCCTTTAGGTTTTACCCCAACAATGTTTTCATTAGTTTCGCTCACTCTCGAAATCAAGCATTTTACAGCAGGTTGGAGCAGCCTGTATCTCAGCACAGGAATAAGGTAGGGAAGAATTCTAAGGATCATTTTGACTGCCTCCAGAAGTTAGATCAGATGGCCAATGCAATTTGGTGCTAGGCCTTTCCCTTTAGGTTTTACCCCAACAATGTTTTCATTAGTTTCGCTCACTCTCGAAATCAAGCATTTTACAGCAGCTTGGAGCAGCCTGTATCTCAGCACAGGAATAAGGTAGGGAAGAATTCTAAGGATCATTTTGACTGCCTCCAGAAGTTAGATCAGATGGCCAATGCAATTTGGTGCTAGGCCTTTCCCTTTAGGTTTTACCCCAACAATGTTTTCATTAGTTTCGCTCACTCTCGAAATCAAGCATTTTACAGCAGGTTGGAGCAGCCTGTATCTCAGCACAGGAATAAGGTAGGGAAGAATTCTAAGGATCATTTTGACTGCCTCCAGAAGTTAGATCAGATGGCAAATTGTATTTGGTCCTAGGCCTTTCCCTTTAGGTTTTACCCCAACAATGTTTTCATTAGTTTCGCTCACTCTCGAAATCAAGCATTTTACAGCAGGTTGGAGCAGCCTGTATCTCAGCACAGGAATAAGGTAGGGAAGAATTCTAAGGATCATTTTGACTGCCTCCAGAAGTTAGATCAGATGGCAAATTGTATTTGGTGCTAGGTCTTTCCCTTTAGGTTTTACCCCAACAATGTTTTCATTAGTTTCGCTCACTCTCGAAATCAAGCATTTTACAGCAGGTTGGAGCAGCCTGTATCTCAGCACAGGAATAAGGTAGGGAAGAATTCAAATACTCATTTTGACTGCCTCCAGAAGTTAGATCAGATGGCCAATGCAATTTGGTGCTAGGCCTTTCCCTTTAGGTTTTTACCCCAACAATGTTTTCATTAGTTTCGATCACTCTCGAAATCAAGCATTTTACATCAGGTTGGAGCAGCCTGTATCTCAGCACAGGAATAAGGTAGGGAAGAATTCAAATACTCATTTTGACTGCCTCCAGAAGTTAGATCAGATGGCCAATGCAATTTGGTGCTAGGTCTTTCCCTTTAGGTTTTACCCCAACAATGTTTTCATTAGTTTTGCTCACTCTCGAAATCAAGCATTTTACAGCAGGTTGGAGCAGCCTGTATCTCAGCACAGGAATAAGGTAGGGAAGAATTCAAATACTCATTTTGACTGCCTCCAGAAGTTAGATCAGATGGCAAATTGTATTTGGTGCTAGGTCTTTCCCTTTAGGTTTTACCCCAACAATGTTTTCATTAGTTTCGCTCACTCTCGAAATCAAGCATTTTACAGCAGCTTGGAGCAGCCTGTATCTCAGCACAGGAATAAGGTAGGGAAGAATTCTAAGGATCATTTTGACTGCCTCCAGAAGTTAGATCAGATGGCCAATGCAATTTGGTGCTAGGCCTTTCCCTTTAGGTTTTACCCCAACAATGTTTTCATTAGTTTCGCTCACTCTCGAAATCAAGCATTTTACAGCAGGTTGGAGCAGCCTGTATCTCAGCACAGGAATAAGGTAGGGAAGAATTCTAAGGATCATTTTGACTGCCTCCAGAAGTTAGATCAGATGGCAAATTGTATTTGGTGCTAGGTCTTTCCCTTTAGGTTTTACCCCAACAATGTTTTCATTAGTTTCGCTCACTCTCGAAATCAAGCATTTTACAGCAGGTTGTAGCAGCCTGTATCTCAGCACAGGAATAAGGTAGGGAAGAATTCAAATACTCATTTTGACTGCCTCCAGAAGTTAGATCAGATGGCCAATGCAATTTGGTGCTAGGCCTTTCCCTTTAGGTTTTACCCCAACAATGTTTTCATTAGTTTCGCTCACTCTCGAAATCAAGCATTTTACAGCAGGTTGGAGCAGCCTGTATCTCAGCACAGGAATAAGGTAGGGAAGAATTCTAAGGATCATTTTGACTGCCTCCAGAAGTTAGATCAGATGGCAAATTGTATTTGGTCCTAGGCCTTTCCCTTTAGGTTTTACCCCAACAATGTTTTCATTAGTTTCGCTCACTCTCGAAATCAAGCATTTTACAGCAGGTTGGAGCAGCCTGTATCTCAGCACAGGAATAAGGTAGGGAAGAATTCAAATACTCATTTTGACTGCCTCCAGAAGTTAGATCAGATGGCCAATGCAATTTGGTGCTAGGCCTTTCCCTTTAGGTTTTACCCCAACAATGTTTTCATTAGTTTCGATCACTCTCAAAATCAAGCATTTTACAGCAGGTTGGAGCAGCCTGTATCTCAGCACAGGAATAAGGTAGGGAAGAATTCAAATACTCATTTTGACTGCCTCCAGAAGTTAGATCAGATGGCAAATTGTATTTGGTGCTAGGTCTTTCCCTTTAGGTTTTACCCCAACAATGTTTTCATTAGTTTCGCTCACTCTCGAAATCAAGCATTTTACAGCAGGTTGGAGCAGCCTGTATCTCAGCACAGGAATAAGGTAGGGAAGAATTCTAAGGATCATTTTGACTGCCTCCAGAAGTTAGATCAGATGGCCAATGCAATTTGGTGCTAGGTCTTTCCCTTTAGGTTTTACCCCAACAATGTTTTCATTAGTTTCGCTCACTCTCGAAATCAAGCATTTTACAGCAGGTTGGAGCAGCCTGTATCTCAGCACAGGAATAAGGTAGGGAAGAATTCAAATACTCATTTTGACTGCCTCCAGAAGTTAGATCAGATGGCAAATTGTATTTGGTGCTAGGTCTTTCCCTTTAGGTTTTACCCCAACAATGTTTTCATTAGTTTCGCTCACTCTCGAAATCAAGCATTTTACAGCAGGTTGGAGCAGCCTGTATCTCAGCACAGGAATAAGGTAGGGAAGAATTCAAATACTCATTTTGACTGCCTCCAGAAGTTAGATCAGATGGCAAATTGTATTTGGTGCTAGGCCTTTCCCATTAGGTTTTACCCCAACAATGTTTTCATTAGTTTCGCTCACTCTCGAAATCAAGCATTTTACAGCAGGTTGGAGCAGCCTGTATCTCAGCACAGGAATAAGGTAGGGAAGAATTCTAAGGATCATTTTGACTGCCTCCAGAAGTTAGATCAGATGGCCAATGCAATTTGGTGCTAGGCCTTTCCCTTTAGGTTTTACCCCAACAATGTTTTCATTAGTTTCGCTCACTCTCGAAATCAAGCATTTTACAGCAGGTTGGAGCAGCCTGTATCTCAGCACAGGGAAGAATTCAAATACTCATTTTGACTGCCTCCAGAAGTTAGATCAGATGGCAAATTGTATTTGGTGCTAGGTCTTTCCCTTTAGGTTTTACCCCAACAATGTTTTCATTAGTTTCGCTCACTCTCGAAATCAAGCATTTTACAGCAGGTTGGAGCAGCCTGTATCTCAGCACAGGAATAAGGTAGGGAAGAATTCTAAGGATCATTTTGACTGCCTCCAGAAGTTAGATCAGATGGCCAATGCAATTTGGTGCTAGGCCTTTCCCTTTAGGTTTTACCCCAACAATGTTTTCATTAGTTTCGCTCACTCTCGAAATCAAGCATTTTACAGCAGGTTGGAGCAGCCTGTATCTCAGCACAGGAATAAGGTAGGGAAGAATTCAAATACTCATTTTGACTGCCTCCAGAAGTTAGATCAGATGGCCAATGCAATTTGGTGCTAGGCCTTTCCCTTTAGGTTTTACCCCAACAATGTTTTCATTAGTTTCGCTCACTCTCGAAATCAAGCATTTTACAGCAGGTTGGAGCAGCCTGTATCTCAGCACAGGAATAAGGTAGGGAAGAATTCAAATACTCATTTTGACTGCCTCCAGAAGTTAGATCAGATGGCAAATTATATTTGGTGCTAGGCCTTTCCCTTTAGGTTTTACCCCAACAATGTTTTCATTAGTTTCGCTCACTCTCGAAATCAAGCATTTTACAGCAGGTTGGAGCAGCCTGTATCTCAGCACAGGAATAAGGTAGGGAAGAATTCAAATACTCATTTTGACTGCCTCCAGAAGTTAGATCAGATGGCCAATGCAATTTGGTGCTAGGCCTTTCCCTTTAGGTTTTACCCCAACAATGTTTTCATTAGTTTCGCTCACTCTCGAAATCAAGCATTTTACAGCAGGTTGGAGCAGCCTGTATCTCAGCACAGGAATAAGGTAGGGAAGAATTCAAATACTCATTTTGACTGCCTCCAGAAGTTAGATCAGATGGCCAATGCAATTTGGTGCTAGGCCTTTCCCTTTAGGTTTTACCCCAACAATGTTTTCATTAGTTTCGCTCACTCTCGAAATCAAGCATTTTACAGCAGGTTGGAGCAGCCTGTATCTCAGCACAGGAATAAGGTAGGGAAGAATTCAAATACTCATTTTGACTGCCTCCAGAAGTTAGATCAGATGGCAAATTGTATTTGGTGCTAGGTCTTTCCCTTTAGGTTTTACCCCAACAATGTTTTCATTAGTTTCGCTCACTCTCGAAATCAAGCATTTTACAGCAGGTTGGAGCAGCCTGTATCTCAGCACAGGAATAAGGTAGGGAAGAATTCTAAGGATCATTTTGACTGCCTCCAGAAGTTAGATCAGATGGCCAATGCAATTTGGTGCTAGGTCTTTCCCTTTAGGTTTTACCCCAACAATGTTTTCATTAGTTTCGCTCACTCTCGAAATCAAGCATTTTACAGCAGGTTGGAGCAGCCTGTATCTCAGCACAGGAATAAGGTAGGGAAGAATTCTAAGGATCATTTTGACTGCCTCCAGAAGTTAGATCAGATGGCAAATTGTATTTGGTGCTAGGCCTTTCCCTTTAGGTTTTACCCCAACAATGTTTTCATTAGTTTCGCTCACTCTCGAAATCAAGCATTTTACAGCAGGTTGGAGCAGCCTGTATCTCAGCACAGGAATAAGGTAGGGAAGAATTCTAAGGATCATTTTGACTGCCTCCAGAAGTTAGATCAGATGGCCAATGCAATTTGGTGCTAGGCCTTTCCCTTTAGGTTTTACCCCAACAATGTTTTCATTAGTTTCGCTCACTCTCGAAATCAAGCATTTTACAGCAGGTTGGAGCAGCCTGTATCTCAGCACAGGAATAAGGTAGGGAAGAATTCAAATACTCATTTTGACTGCCTCCAGAAGTTAGATCAGATGGCCAATGCAATTTGGTGCTAGGCCTTTCCCTTTAGGTTTTACCCCAACAATGTTTTCATTAGTTTCGCTCACTCTCAAAATCAAGCATTTTACAGCAGGTTGGAGCAGCCTGTATCTCAGCACAGGAATAAGGTAGGGAAGAATTCTAAGGATCATTTTGACTGCCTCCAGAAGTTAGATCAGATGGCAAATTGTATTTGGTGCTAGGTCTTTCCCTTTAGGTTTTACCCCAACAATGTTTTCATTAGTTTCGCTCACTCTCGAAATCAAGCATTTTACAGCAGGTTGGAGCAGCCTGTATCTCAGCACAGGAATAAGGTAGGGAAGAATTCTAAGGATCATTTTGACTGCCTCCAGAAGTTAGATCAGATGGCAAATTGTATTTGGTGCTAGGTCTTTCCCTTTAGGTTTTACCCCAACAATGTTTTCATTAGTTTCGCTCACTCTCGAAATCAAGCATTTTACAGCAGGTTGGAGCAGCCTGTATCTCAGCACAGGGAAGAATTCAAATACTCATTTTGACTGCCTCCAGAAGTTAGATCAGATGGCCAATGCAATTTGGTGCTAGGCCTTTCCCTTTAGGTTTTACCCCAACAATGTTTTCATTAGTTTCGCTCACTCTCGAAATCAAGCATTTTACAGCAGGTTGGAGCAGCCTGTATCTCAGCACAGGAATAAGGTAGGGAAGAATTCAAATACTCATTTTGACTGCCTCCAGAAGTTAGATCAGATGGCCAATGCAATTTGGTGCTAGGTCTTTCCCTTTAGGTTTTACCCCAACAATGTTTTCATTAGTTTCGCTCACTCTCGAAATCAAGCATTTTACAGCAGGTTGGAGCAGCCTGTATCTCAGCACAGGAATAAGGTAGGGAAGAATTCAAATACTCATTTTGACTGCCTCCAGAAGTTAGATCAGATGGCAAATTGTATTTGGTGCTAGGTCTTTCCCTTTAGGTTTTACCCCAACAATGTTTTCATTAGTTTCGCTCACTCTCGAAATCAAGCATTTTACAGCAGGTTGGAGCAGCCTGTATCTCAGCACAGGAATAAGGTAGGGAAGAATTCTAAGGATCATTTTGACTGCCTCCAGAAGTTAGATCAGATGGCCAATGCAATTTGGTGCTAGGCCTTTCCCTTTAGGTTTTACCCCAACAATGTTTTCATTAGTTTCGCTCACTCTCGAAATCAAGCATTTTACAGCAGCTTGGAGCAGCCTGTATCTCAGCACAGGAATAAGGTAGGGAAGAATTCAAATACTCATTTTGACTGCCTCCAGAAGTTAGATCAGATGGCAAATTGTATTTGGTGCTAGGTCTTTCCCTTTAGGTTTTACCCCAACAATGTTTTCATTAGTTTCGCTCACTCTCGAAATCAAGCATTTTACAGCAGGTTGGAGCAGCCTGTATCTCAGCACAGGAATAAGGTAGGGAAGAATTCTAAGGATCATTTTGACTGCCTCCAGAAGTTAGATCAGATGGCCAATGCAATTTGGTGCTAGGCCTTTCCCTTTAGGTTTTACCCCAACAATGTTTTCATTAGTTTCGCTCACTCTCGAAATCAAGCATTTTACAGCAGCTTGGAGCAGCCTGTATCTCAGCACAGGAATAAGGTAGGGAAGAATTCTAAGGATCATTTTGACTGCCTCCAGAAGTTAGATCAGATGGCCAATGCAATTTGGTGCTAGGCCTTTCCCTTTAGGTTTTACCCCAACAATGTTTTCATTAGTTTCGCTCACTCTCGAAATCAAGCATTTTACAGCAGGTTGGAGCAGCCTGTATCTCAGCACAGGAATAAGGTAGGGAAGAATTCTAAGGATCATTTTGACTGCCTCCAGAAGTTAGATCAGATGGCAAATTGTATTTGGTCCTAGGCCTTTCCCTTTAGGTTTTACCCCAACAATGTTTTCATTAGTTTCGCTCACTCTCGAAATCAAGCATTTTACAGCAGGTTGGAGCAGCCTGTATCTCAGCACAGGAATAAGGTAGGGAAGAATTCTAAGGATCATTTTGACTGCCTCCAGAAGTTAGATCAGATGGCAAATTGTATTTGGTGCTAGGTCTTTCCCTTTAGGTTTTACCCCAACAATGTTTTCATTAGTTTCGCTCACTCTCGAAATCAAGCATTTTACAGCAGGTTGGAGCAGCCTGTATCTCAGCACAGGAATAAGGTAGGGAAGAATTCTAAGGATCATTTTGACTGCCTCCAGAAGTTAGATCAGATGGCCAATGCAATTTGGTGCTAGGTCTTTCCCTTTAGGTTTTACCCCAACAATGTTTTCATTAGTTTCGCTCACTCTCGAAATCAAGCATTTTACAGCAGGTTGGAGCAGCCTGTATCTCAGCACAGGAATAAGGTAGGGAAGAATTCAAATACTCATTTTGACTGCCTCCAGAAGTTAGATCAGATGGCCAATGCAATTTGGTGCTAGGCCTTTCCCTTTAGGTTTTTACCCCAACAATGTTTTCATTAGTTTCGATCACTCTCGAAATCAAGCATTTTACATCAGGTTGGAGCAGCCTGTATCTCAGCACAGGAATAAGGTAGGGAAGAATTCAAATACTCATTTTGACTGCCTCCAGAAGTTAGATCAGATGGCCAATGCAATTTGGTGCTAGGTCTTTCCCTTTAGGTTTTACCCCAACAATGTTTTCATTAGTTTTGCTCACTCTCGAAATCAAGCATTTTACAGCAGGTTGGAGCAGCCTGTATCTCAGCACAGGAATAAGGTAGGGAAGAATTCAAATACTCATTTTGACTGCCTCCAGAAGTTAGACCAGATGGCAAATTGTATTTGGTGCTAGGTCTTTCCCTTTAGGTTTTACCCCAACAATGTTTTCATTAGTTTCGCTCACTCTCGAAATCAAGCATTTTACAGCAGGTTGGAGCAGCCTGTATCTCAGCACAGGAATAAGGTAGGGAAGAATTCTAAGGATCATTTTGACTGCCTCCAGAAGTTAGATCAGATGGCCAATGCAATTTGGTGCTAGGCCTTTCCCTTTAGGTTTTACCCCAACAATGTTTTCATTAGTTTCGCTCACTCTCGAAATCAAGCATTTTACAGCAGGTTGGAGCAGCCTGTATCTCAGCACAGGAATAAGGTAGGGAAGAATTCTAAGGATCATTTTGACTGCCTCCAGAAGTTAGATCAGATGGCAAATTGTATTTGGTGCTAGGTCTTTCCCTTTAGGTTTTACCCCAACAATGTTTTCATTAGTTTCGCTCACTCTCGAAATCAAGCATTTTACAGCAGGTTGTAGCAGCCTGTATCTCAGCACAGGAATAAGGTAGGGAAGAATTCAAATACTCATTTTGACTGCCTCCAGAAGTTAGATCAGATGGCCAATGCAATTTGGTGCTAGGCCTTTCCCTTTAGGTTTTACCCCAACAATGTTTTCATTAGTTTCGCTCACTCTCGAAATCAAGCATTTTACAGCAGGTTGGAGCAGCCTGTATCTCAGCACAGGAATAAGGTAGGGAAGAATTCAAATACTCATTTTGACTGCCTCCAGAAGTTAGATCAGATGGCAAATTGTATTTGGTGCTAGGTCTTTCCCTTTAGGTTTTACCCCAACAATGTTTTCATTAGTTTCGCTCACTCTCGAAATCAAGCATTTTACAGCAGGTTGGAGCAGCCTGTATCTCAGCACAGGAATAAGGTAGGGAAGAATTCTAAGGATCATTTTGACTGCCTCCAGAAGTTAGATCAGATGGCAAATTGTATTTGGTCCTAGGCCTTTCCCTTTAGGTTTTACCCCAACAATGTTTTCATTAGTTTCGCTCACTCTCGAAATCAAGCATTTTACAGCAGGTTGGAGCAGCCTGTATCTCAGCACAGGAATAAGGTAGGGAAGAATTCTAAGGATCATTTTGACTGCCTCCAGAAGTTAGATCAGATGGCAAATTGTATTTGGTGCTAGGTCTTTCCCTTTAGGTTTTACCCCAACAATGTTTTCATTAGTTTCGCTCACTCTCGAAATCAAGCATTTTACAGCAGGTTGGAGCAGCCTGTATCTCAGCACAGGAATAAGGTAGGGAAGAATTCTAAGGATCATTTTGACTGCCTCCAGAAGTTAGATCAGATGGCCAATGCAATTTGGTGCTAGGTCTTTCCCTTTAGGTTTTACCCCAACAATGTTTTCATTAGTTTCGCTCACTCTCGAAATCAAGCATTTTACAGCAGGTTGGAGCAGCCTGTATCTCAGCACAGGAATAAGGTAGGGAAGAATTCAAATACTCATTTTGACTGCCTCCAGAAGTTAGATCAGATGGCAAATTGTATTTGGTGCTAGGCCTTTCCCTTTAGGTTTTACCCCAACAATGTTTTCATTAGTTTCGATCACTCTCGAAATCAAGCATTTTACAGCAGGTTGGAGCAGCCTGTATCTCAGCACAGGAATAAGGTAGGGAAGAATTCTAAGGATCATTTTGACTGCCTCCAGAAGTTAGATCAGATGGCCAATGCAATTTGGTGCTAGGCCTTTCCCTTTAGGTTTTACCCCAACAATGTTTTCATTAGTTTCGATCACTCTCAAAATCAAGCATTTTACAGCAGGTTGGAGCAGCCTGTATCTCAGCACAGGAATAAGGTAGGGAAGAATTCAAATACTCATTTTGACTGCCTCCAGAAGTTAGATCAGATGGCAAATTGTATTTGGTGCTAGGTCTTTCCCTTTAGGTTTTACCCCAACAATGTTTTCATTAGTTTCGCTCACTCTCGAAATCAAGCATTTTACAGCAGGTTGGAGCAGCCTGTATCTCAGCACAGGAATAAGGTAGGGAAGAATTCTAAGGATCATTTTGACTGCCTCCAGAAGTTAGATCAGATGGCCAATGCAATTTGGTGCTAGGCCTTTCCCTTTAGGTTTTACCCCAACAATGTTTTCATTAGTTTCGCTCACTCTCGAAATCAAGCATTTTACAGCAGGTTGGAGCAGCCTGTATCTCAGCACAGGAATAAGGTAGGGAAGAATTCTAAGGATCATTTTGACTGCCTCCAGAAGTTAGATCAGATGGCCAATGCAATTTGGTGCTAGGCCTTTCCCTTTAGGTTTTACCCCAACAATGTTTTCATTAGTTTCGCTCACTCTCGAAATCAAGCATTTTACAGCAGGTTGGAGCAGCCTGTATCTCAGCACAGGAATAAGGTAGGGAAGAATTCTAAGGATCATTTTGACTGCCTCCAGAAGTTAGATCAGATGGCAAATTATATTTGGTGCTAGGCCTTTCCCTTTAGGTTTTACCCCAACAATGTTTTCATTAGTTTCGCTCACTCTCGAAATCAAGCATTTTACAGCAGGTTGGAGCAGCCTGTATCTCAGCACAGGAATAAGGTAGGGAAGAATTCAAATACTCATTTTGACTGCCTCCAGAAGTTAGATCAGATGGCCAATGCAATTTGGTGCTAGGCCTTTCCCTTTAGGTTTTACCCCAACAATGTTTTCATTAGTTTCGCTCACTCTCGAAATCAAGCATTTTACAGCAGGTTGGAGCAGCCTGTATCTCAGCACAGGAATAAGGTAGGGAAGAATTCTAAGGATCATTTTGACTGCCTCCAGAAGTTAGATCAGATGGCCAATGCAATTTGGTGCTAGGTCTTTCCCTTTAGGTTTTACCCCAACAATGTTTTCATTAGTTTCGCTCACTCTCGAAATCAAGCATTTTACAGCAGGTTGGAGCAGCCTGTATCTCAGCACAGGAATAAGGTAGGGAAGAATTCAAATACTCATTTTGACTGCCTCCAGAAGTTAGATCAGATGGCAAATTGTATTTGGTGCTAGGTCTTTCCCTTTAGGTTTTACCCCAACAATGTTTTCATTAGTTTCGCTCACTCTCGAAATCAAGCATTTTACAGCAGGTTGGAGCAGCCTGTATCTCAGCACAGGAATAAGGTAGGGAAGAATTCTAAGGATCATTTTGACTGCCTCCAGAAGTTAGATCAGATGGCCAATGCAATTTGGTGCTAGGTCTTTCCCTTTAGGTTTTACCCCAACAATGTTTTCATTAGTTTCGCTCACTCTCGAAATCAAGCATTTTACAGCAGGTTGGAGCAGCCTGTATCTCAGCACAGGAATAAGGTAGGGAAGAATTCTAAGGATCATTTTGACTGCCTCCAGAAGTTAGATCAGATGGCAAATTGTATTTGGTGCTAGGCCTTTCCCTTTAGGTTTTACCCCAACAATGTTTTCATTAGTTTCGCTCACTCTCGAAATCAAGCATTTTACAGCAGGTTGGAGCAGCCTGTATCTCAGCACAGGAATAAGGTAGGGAAGAATTCTAAGGATCATTTTGACTGCCTCCAGAAGTTAGATCAGATGGCCAATGCAATTTGGTGCTAGGCCTTTCCCTTTAGGTTTTACCCCAACAATGTTTTCATTAGTTTCGCTCACTCTCGAAATCAAGCATTTTACAGCAGGTTGGAGCAGCCTGTATCTCAGCACAGGAATAAGGTAGGGAAGAATTCAAATACTCATTTTGACTGCCTCCAGAAGTTAGATCAGATGGCCAATGCAATTTGGTGCTAGGCCTTTCCCTTTAGGTTTTACCCCAACAATGTTTTCATTAGTTTCGCTCACTCTCAAAATCAAGCATTTTACAGCAGGTTGGAGCAGCCTGTATCTCAGCACAGGAATAAGGTAGGGAAGAATTCAAATACTCATTTTGACTGCCTCCAGAAGTTAGATCAGATGGCAAATTGTATTTGGTGCTAGGTCTTTCCCTTTAGGTTTTACCCCAACAATGTTTTCATTAGTTTCGCTCACTCTCGAAATCAAGCATTTTACAGCAGGTTGGAGCAGCCTGTATCTCAGCACAGGAATAAGGTAGGGAAGAATTCTAAGGATCATTTTGACTGCCTCCAGAAGTTAGATCAGATGGCAAATTGTATTTGGTGCTAGGTCTTTTCCTTTAGGTTTTACCCCAACAATGTTTTCATTAGTTTCGCTCACTCTCGAAATCAAGCATTTTACAGCAGGTTGGAGCAGCCTGTATCTCAGCACAGGGAAGAATTCAAATACTCATTTTGACTGCCTCCAGAAGTTAGATCAGATGGCCAATGCAATTTGGTGCTAGGCCTTTCCCTTTAGGTTTTACCCCAACAATGTTTTCATTAGTTTCGATCACTCTCGAAATCAAGCATTTTACAGCAGGTTGGAGCAGCCTGTATCTCAGCACAGGAATAAGGTAGGGAAGAATTCAAATACTCATTTTGACTGCCTCCAGAAGTTAGATCAGATGGCCAATGCAATTTGGTGCTAGGTCTTTCCCTTTAGGTTTTACCCCAACAATGTTTTCATTAGTTTCGCTCACTCTCGAAATCAAGCATTTTACAGCAGGTTGGAGCAGCCTGTATCTCAGCACAGGAATAAGGTAGGGAAGAATTCTAAGGATCATTTTGACTGCCTCCAGAAGTTAGATCAGATGGCCAATGCAATTTGGTGCTAGGCCTTTCCCTTTAGGTTTTACCCCAACAATGTTTTCATTAGTTTCGCTCACTCTCGAAATCAAGCATTTTACAGCAGCTTGGAGCAGCCTGTATCTCAGCACAGGAATAAGGTAGGGAAGAATTCAAATACTCATTTTGACTGCCTCCAGAAGTTAGATCAGATGGCAAATTGTATTTGGTGCTAGGTCTTTCCCTTTAGGTTTTACCCCAACAATGTTTTCATTAGTTTCGCTCACTCTCGAAATCAAGCATTTTACAGCAGGTTGGAGCAGCCTGTATCTCAGCACAGGAATAAGGTAGGGAAGAATTCTAAGGATCATTTTGACTGCCTCCAGAAGTTAGATCAGATGGCCAATGCAATTTGGTGCTAGGCCTTTCCCTTTAGGTTTTACCCCAACAATGTTTTCATTAGTTTCGCTCACTCTCGAAATCAAGCATTTTACAGCAGCTTGGAGCAGCCTGTATCTCAGCACAGGAATAAGGTAGGGAAGAATTCTAAGGATCATTTTGACTGCCTCCAGAAGTTAGATCAGATGGCCAATGCAATTTGGTGCTAGGCCTTTCCCTTTAGGTTTTACCCCAACAATGTTTTCATTAGTTTCGCTCACTCTCGAAATCAAGCATTTTACAGCAGATTGGAGCAGCCTGTATCTCAGCACAGGAATAAGGTAGGGAAGAATTCTAAGGATCATTTTGACTGCCTCCAGAAGTTAGATCAGATGGCCAATTGTATTTGGTCCTAGGCCTTTCCCTTTAGGTTTTACCCCAACAATGTTTTCATTAGTTTCGCTCACTCTCGAAATCAAGCATTTTACAGCAGGTTGGAGCAGCCTGTATCTCAGCACAGGAATAAGGTAGGGAAGAATTCTAAGGATCATTTTGACTGCCTCCAGAAGTTAGATCAGATGGCAAATTGTATTTGGTGCTAGGTCTTTCCCTTTAGGTTTTACCCCAACAATGTTTTCATTAGTTTCGCTCACTCTCGAAATCAAGCATTTTACAGCAGGTTGGAGCAGCCTGTATCTCAGCACAGGAATAAGGTAGGGAAGAATTCTAAGGATCATTTTGACTGCCTCCAGAAGTTAGATCAGATGGCCAATGCAATTTGGTGCTAGGTCTTTCCCTTTAGGTTTTACCCCAACAATGTTTTCATTAGTTTCGCTCACTCTCGAAATCAAGCATTTTACAGCAGGTTGGAGCAGCCTGTATCTCAGCACAGGAATAAGGTAGGGAAGAATTCAAATACTCATTTTGACTGCCTCCAGAAGTTAGATCAGATGGCCAATGCAATTTGGTGCTAGGCCTTTCCCTTTAGGTTTTTACCCCAACAATGTTTTCATTAGTTTCGATCACTCTCGAAATCAAGCATTTTACAGCAGGTTGGAGCAGCCTGTATCTCAGCACAGGAATAAGGTAGGGAAGAATTCTAAGGATCATTTTGACTGCCTCCAGAAGTTAGATCAGATGGCCAATGCAATTTGGTGCTAGGCCTTTCCCTTTAGGTTTTACCCCAACAATGTTTTCATTAGTTTCGCTCACTCTCGAAATCAAGCATTTTACAGCAGGTTGGAGCAGCCTGTATCTCAGCACAGGAATAAGGTAGGGAAGAATTCTAAGGATCATTTTGACTGCCTCCAGAAGTTAGATCAGATGGCAAATTGTATTTGGTGCTAGGTCTTTCCCTTTAGGTTTTACCCCAACAATGTTTTCATTAGTTTCGCTCACTCTCGAAATCAAGCATTTTACAGCAGGTTGTAGCAGCCTGTATCTCAGCACAGGAATAAGGTAGGGAAGAATTCAAATACTCATTTTGACTGCCTCCAGAAGTTAGATCAGATGGCCAATGCAATTTGGTGCTAGGCCTTTCCCTTTAGGTTTTACCCCAACAATGTTTTCATTAGTTTCGCTCACTCTCGAAATCAAGCATTTTACAGCAGGTTGGAGCAGCCTGTATCTCAGCACAGGAATAAGGTAGGGAAGAATTCAAATACTCATTTTGACTGCCTCCAGAAGTTAGATCAGATGGCAAATTGTATTTGGTGCTAGGTCTTTCCCTTTAGGTTTTACCCCAACAATGTTTTCATTAGTTTCGCTCACTCTCGAAATCAAGCATTTTACAGCAGGTTGGAGCAGCCTGTATCTCAGCACAGGAATAAGGTAGGGAAGAATTCTAAGGATCATTTTGACTGCCTCCAGAAGTTAGATCAGATGGCAAATTGTATTTGGTCCTAGGCCTTTCCCTTTAGGTTTTACCCCAACAATGTTTTCATTAGTTTCGCTCACTCTCGAAATCAAGCATTTTACAGCAGGTTGGAGCAGCCTGTATCTCAGCACAGGAATAAGGTAGGGAAGAATTCTAAGGATCATTTTGACTGCCTCCAGAAGTTAGATCAGATGGCAAATTGTATTTGGTGCTAGGTCTTTCCCTTTAGGTTTTACCCCAACAATGTTTTCATTAGTTTCGCTCACTCTCGAAATCAAGCATTTTACAGCAGGTTGGAGCAGCCTGTATCTCAGCACAGGAATAAGGTAGGGAAGAATTCTAAGGATCATTTTGACTGCCTCCAGAAGTTAGATCAGATGGCCAATGCAATTTGGTGCTAGGTCTTTCCCTTTAGGTTTTACCCCAACAATGTTTTCATTAGTTTCGCTCACTCTCGAAATCAAGCATTTTACAGCAGGTTGGAGCAGCCTGTATCTCAGCACAGGAATAAGGTAGGGAAGAATTCAAATACTCATTTTGACTGCCTCCAGAAGTTAGATCAGATGGCAAATTGTATTTGGTGCTAGGCCTTTCCCTTTAGGTTTTACCCCAACAATGTTTTCATTAGTTTCGATCACTCTCGAAATCAAGCATTTTACAGCAGGTTGGAGCAGCCTGTATCTCAGCACAGGAATAAGGTAGGGAAGAATTCTAAGGATCATTTTGACTGCCTCCAGAAGTTAGATCAGATGGCCAATGCAATTTGGTGCTAGGCCTTTCCCTTTAGGTTTTACCCCAACAATGTTTTCATTAGTTTCGCTCACTCTCGAAATCAAGCATTTTACAGCAGGTTGGAGCAGCCTGTATCTCAGCACAGGAATAAGGTAGGGAAGAATTCTAAGGATCATTTTGACTGCCTCCAGAAGTTAGATCAGATGGCAAATTGTATTTGGTGCTAGGTCTTTCCCTTTAGGTTTTACCCCAACAATGTTTTCATTAGTTTCGCTCACTCTCGAAATCAAGCATTTTACAGCAGGTTGGAGCAGCCTGTATCTCAGCACAGGAATAAGGTAGGGAAGAATTCTAAGGATCATTTTGACTGCCTCCAGAAGTTAGATCAGATGGCCAATGGAATTTGGTGCTAGGTCTTTCCCTTTAGGTTTTACCCCAACAATGTTTTCATTAGTTTCGCTCACTCTCGAAATCAAGCATTTTACAGCAGGTTGGAGCAGCCTGTATCTCAGCACAGGAATAAGGTAGGGAAGAATTCAAATACTCATTTTGACTGCCTCCAGAAGTTAGATCAGATGGCAAATTGTATTTGGTGCTAGGCCTTTCCCTTTAGGTTTTACCCCAACAATGTTTTCATTAGTTTCGATCACTCTCGAAATCAAGCATTTTACAGCAGGTTGGAGCAGCCTGTATCTCAGCACAGGAATAAGGTAGGGAAGAATTCTAAGGATCATTTTGACTGCCTCCAGAAGTTAGATCAGATGGCCAATGCAATTTGGTGCTAGGCCTTTCCCTTTAGGTTTTACCCCAACAATGTTTTCATTAGTTTCGCTCACTCTCGAAATCAAGCATTTTACAGCAGGTTGGAGCAGCCTGTATCTCAGCACAGGAATAAGGTAGGGAAGAATTCAAATACTCATTTTGACTGCCTCCAGAAGTTAGATCAGATGGCAAGTTGTATTTGGTGCTAGGTCTTTCCCTTTAGGTTTTACCCCAACAATGTTTTCATTAGTTTCGCTCACTCTCGAAATCAAGCATTTTACAGCAGGTTGGAGCAGCCTGTATCTCAGCACAGGAATAAGGTAGGGAAGAATTCTAAGGATCATTTTGACTGCCTCCAGAAGTTAGATCAGATGGCCAATGCAATTTGGTGCTAGGCCATTCCCTTTAGGTTTTACCCCAACAATGTTTTCATTAGTTTCGCTCACTCTCGAAATCAAGCATTTTACAGCAGGTTGGAGCAGCCTGTATCTCAGCACAGGAATAAGGTAGGGAAGAATTCAAATACTCATTTTGACTGCCTCCAGAAGTTAGATCAGATGGCCAATGCAATTTGGTGCTAGGTCTTTCCCTTTAGGTTTTACCCCAACAATGTTTTCATTAGTTTCGCTCACTCTCGAAATCAAGCATTTTACAGCAGGTTGGAGCAGCCTGTATCTCAGCACAGGAATAAGGTAGGGAAGAATTCTAAGGATCATTTTGACTGCCTCCAGAAGTTAGATCAGATGGCTAATGGAATTTGGTGCTAGGTCTTTCCCTTTAGGTTTTACCCCAACAATGTTTTCATTAGTTTCGCTCACTCTCGAAATCAAGCATTTTACAGCAGGTTGGAGCAGCCTGTATCTCAGCACAGGAATAAGGTAGGGAAGAATTCTAAGGATCATTTTGACTGCCTCCAGAAGTTAGATCAGATGGCTTATGCAATTTGGTGCTAGGCCTTTCCCTTTAGGTCTTACCCCAACAATGTTTTCATTAGTTTCGCTCACTCTCGAAATCAAGCATTTTACAGCAGGTTGGAGCAGCCTGTATCTCAGCACAGGAATAAGGTAGGGAAGAATTCTAAGGATCATTTTGACTGCCTCCAGAAGTTAGATCAGATGGCCTATGCAATTTGGTGCTAGGCCTTTCCCTTTAGGTCTTACCCCAACAATGTTTTCATTAGTTTCGCTCACTCTCGAAATCAAGCATTTTACAGCAGGTTGGAGCAGCCTGTATCTCAGCACAGGAATAAGGTAGGGAAGAATTCTAAGGATCATTTTGACTGCCTCCAGAAGTTAGATCAGATGGCAAATTGTATTTGGTGCTAGGTCTTTCCCTTTAGGTTTTACCCCAACAATGTTTTCATTAGTTTCGCTCACTCTCGAAATCAAGCATTTTACAGCAGGTTGGAGCAGCCTGTATCTCAGCACAGGAATAAGGTAGGGAAGAATTCAAATACTCATTTTGACTGCCTCCAGAAGTTAGATCAGATGGCCAATGCAATTTGGTGCTAGGCCATTCCCTTTAGGTTTTACCCCAACAAAGTTTTCATTAGTTTCGCTCACTCTCGAAATCAAGCATTTTACAGCAGGTTGGAGCAGCCTGTATCTCAGCACAGGAATAAGGTAGGGAAGAATTCTAAGGATCATTTTGACTGCCTCCAGAAGTTAGATCAGATGGCAAATTGTATTTGGTGCTAGGTCTTTCCCTTTAGGTTTTACCCCAACAATGTTTTCATTAGTTTCGCTCTCTCTCGAAATCAAGCATTTTACAGCAGGTTGGAGCAGCCTGTATCTCAGCACAGGAATAAGGTAGGGAAGAATTCAAATACTCATTTTGACTGCCTCCAGAAGTTAGATCAGATGGCAAATTGTATTTGGTGCTAGGTCTTTCCCTTTAGGTTTTACCCCAGCAATGTTTTCATTAGTTTCGCTCACTCTCGAAATCAAGCATTTTACAGCAGCTTGGAGCAGCCTGTATCTCAGCACAGGAATAAGGTAGGGAAGAATTCTAAGGATCATTTTGACTGCCTCCAGAAGTTAGATCAGATGGCCAATGCAATTTGGTGCTAGGCCTTTCCCTTTAGGTTTTACCCCAACAATGTTTTCATTAGTTTCGATCACTCTCGAAATCAAGCATTTTACAGCAGGTTGGAGCAGCCTGTATCTCAGCACAGGAATAAGGTAGGGAAGAATTCTAAGGATCATTTTGACTGCCTCCAGAAGTTAGATCAGATGGCCAATGCAATTTGGTGCTAGGCCTTTCCCTTTAGGTTTTACCCCAACAATGTTTTCATTAGTTTCGCTCACTCTCGAAATCAAGCATTTTACAGCAGGTTGGAGCAGCCTGTATCTCAGCACAGGAATAAGGTAGGGAAGAATTCAAATACTCATTTTGACTGCCTCCAGAAGTTAGATCAGATGGCAAATTGTATTTGGTGCTAGACCTTTCCCTTTAGGTTTTACCCCAACAATGTTTTCATTAGTTTCGCTCACTCTCGAAATCAAGCATTTTACAGCAGGTTGGAGCAGCCTGTATCTCAGCACAGGAATAAGGTAGGGAAGAATTCTAAGGATCATTCTGACTGCCTCCAGAAGTTAGATCAGATGGCAAATTGTATTTGGTGCTAGGTCTTTCCCTTTAGGTTTTACCCCAACAATGTTTTCATTAGTTTCGCTCACTCTCGAAATCAAGCATTTTACAGCAGGTTGGAGCAGCCTGTATCTCAGCACAGGAATAAGGTAGGGAAGAATTCTAAGGATCATTTTGACTGCCTCCAGAAGTTAGATCAGATGGCAAATTGTATTTGGTCCTAGGCCTTTCCCTTTAGGTTTTACCCCAACAATGTTTTCATTAGTTTCGCTCACTCTCGAAATCAAGCATTTTACAGCAGGTTGGAGCAGCCTGTATCTCAGCACAGGAATAAGGTAGGGAAGAATTCTAAGGATCATTTTGACTGCCTCCAGAAGTTAGATCAGATGGCCAATGCAATTTGGTGCTAGGCCTTTCCCTTTAGGTTTTACCCCAACAATGTTTTCATTAGTTTCGCTCACTCTCGAAATCAAGCATTTTACAGCAGGTTGGAGCAGCCTGTATCTCAGCACAGGAATAAGGTAGGGAAGAATTCTAAGGATCATTTTGACTGCCTCCAGAAGTTAGATCAGATGGCAAATTGTATTTGGTGCTAGGTCTTTCCCTTTAGGTTTTACCCCAACAATGTTTTCATTAGTTTCGCTCACTCTCGAAATCAAGCATTTTACAGCAGGTTGGAGCAGCCTGTATCTCAGCACAGGAATAAGGTAGGGAAGAATTCTAAGGATCATTTTGACTGCCTCCAGAAGTTCGATCAGATGGCCAATGCAATTTGGTGCTAGGCCTTTCCCTTTAGGTTTTACCCCAACAATGTTTTCATTAGTTTCGCTCACTCTCGAAATCAAGCATTTTACAGCAGGTTGGAGCAGCCTGTATCTCAGCACAGGAATAAGGTAGGGAAGAATTCTAAGGATCATTTTGACTGCCTCCAGAAGTTAGATCAGATTGCCAATGGAATTTGGTGCTAGGCCTTTCCCTTTAGGTTTTACCCCAACAATGTTTTCATTAGTTTCGCTCACTCTCGAAATCAAGCATTTTACAGCAGGTTGGAGCAGCCTGTATCTCAGCACAGGAATAAGGTAGGGAAGAATTCTAAGGATCATTTTGACTGCCTCCAGAAGTTAGATCAGATGGAAATTGTATTTGGTGCTAGGTCTTTCCCTTTAGGTTTTACCCCAACAATGTTTTCATTAGTTTCGCTCACTCTCGAAATCAAGCATTTTACAGCAGGTTGGAGCAGCCTGTATCTCAGCACAGGAATAAGGTAGGGAAGAATTCAAATACTCATTTTGACTGCCTCCAGAAGTTAGATCAGATGGCAAATTGTATTTGGTGCTAGGTCTTTCCCTTTAGGTTTTACCCCAACAATGTTTTCATTAGTTTCGCTCACTCTCGAAATCAAGCATTTTACAGCAGGTTGGAGCAGCCTGTATCTCAGCACAGGAATAAGATAGGGAAGAATTCTAAGGATCATTTTGACTGCCTCCAGAAGTTAGATCAGATGGCCAATGCAATTTGGTGCTAGGCCTTTCCCTTTAGGTTTTACCCCAACAATGTTTTCATTAGTTTCGCTCACTCTCGAAATCAAGCATTTTACAGCAGGTTGGAGCAGCCTGTATCTCAGCACAGGAATAAGGTAGGGAAGAATTCTAAGGATCATTTTGACTGCCTCCAGAAGTTAGATCAGATGGCCAATGCAATTTGGTGCTAGGCCTTTCCCTTTAGGTTTTACCCCAACAATGTTTTCATTAGTTTCGATCACTCTCGAAATCAAGCATTTTACAGCAGGTTGGAGCAGCCTGTATCTCAGCACAGGAATAAGGTAGGGAAGAATTCAAATACTCATTTTGACTGCCTCCAGAAGTTAGATCAGATGGCCAATGCAATTTGTTGTTAGGTCTTTCTCTTTAGGTTTTACCCCAACAATGTTTTCATTAGTTTCGCTCACTCTCGAAATCAAGCATTTTACAGCAGGTTGGAGCAGCCTGTATCTCAGCACAGGAATAAGGTAGGGAAGAATTCTAAGGATCATTTTGACTGCCTCCAGAAGTTAGATCAGATGGCAAATTGTATTTGGTCCTAGGCCTTTCCCTTTCGGTTTTACCCCAACAATGTTTTCATTAGTTTCGCTCACTCTCGAAATCAAGCATTTTACAGCAGGTTGGAGCAGCCTGTATCTCAGCACAGGAATAAGGTAGGGAAGAATTCTAAGGATCATTTTGACTGCCTCCAGAAGTTAGATCAGATGGCAAATTGTATTTGGTGCTAGGTCTTTCCCTTTAGGTTTTACCCCAACAATGTTTTCATTAGTTTCGCTCACTCTCGAAATCAAGCATTTTACAGCAGGTTGGAGCAGCCTGTATCTCAGCACAGGAATAAGGTAGGGAAGAATTCTAAGGATCATTTTGACTGCCTCCAGAAGTTAGATCAGATGGCCAATGCAATTTGGTGCTAGGTCTTTCCCTTTAGGTTTTACCCCAACAATGTTTTCATTAGTTTCGCTCACTCTCGAAATCAAGCATTTTACAGCAGGTTGGAGCAGCCTGTATCTCAGCACAGGAATAAGGTAGGGAAGAATTCAAATACTCATTTTGACTGCCTCCAGAAGTTAGATCAGATGGCCAATGCAATTTGGTGCTAGGCCTTTCCCTTTAGGTTTTTACCCCAACAATGTTTTCATTAGTTTCGATCACTCTCGAAATCAAGCATTTTACAGCAGGTTGGAGCAGCCTGTATCTCAGCACAGGAATAAGGTAGGGAAGAATTCTAAGGATCATTTTGACTGCCTCCAGAAGTTAGATCAGATGGCAAATTGTATTTGGTCCTAGGCCTTTCCCTTTAGGTTTTACCCCAACAATGTTTTCATTAGTTTCGCTCACTCTCGAAATCAAGCATTTTACAGCAGGTTGGAGCAGCCTGTATCTCAGCACAGGAATAAGGTAGGGAAGAATTCTAAGGATCATTTTGACTGCCTCCAGAAGTTAGATCAGATGGCAAATTGTATTTGGTGCTAGGTCTTTCCCTTTAGGTTTTACCCCAACAATGTTTTCATTAGTTTCGCTCACTCTCGAAATCAAGCATTTTACAGCAGGTTGGAGCAGCCTGTATCTCAGCACAGGAATAAGGTAGGGAAGAATTCTAAGGATCATTTTGACTGCCTCCAGAAGTTAGATCAGATGGCCAATGCAATTTGGTGCTAGGTCTTTCCCTTTAGGTTTTACCCCAACAATGTTTTCATTAGTTTCGCTCACTCTCGAAATCAAGCATTTTACAGCAGGTTGGAGCAGCCTGTATCTCAGCACAGGAATAAGGTAGGGAAGAATTCAAATACTCATTTTGACTGCCTCCAGAAGTTAGATCAGATGGCCAATGCAATTTGGTGCTAGGCCTTTCCCTTTACGTTTTTACCCCAACAATGTTTTCATTAGTTTCGATCACTCTCGAAATCAAGCATTTTACAGCAGGTTGGAGCAGCCTGTATCTCAGCACAGGAATAAGGTAGGGAAGAATTCTAAGGATCATTTTGACTGCCTCCAGAAGTTAGATCAGATGGCCAATGCAATTTGGTGCTAGGTCTTTCCCTTTAGGTTTTACCCCAACAATGTTTTCATTAGTTTCGCTCACTCTCGAAATCAAGCATTTTACAGCAGGTTGGAGCAGCCTGTATCTCAGCACAGGAATAAGGTAGGGAAGAATTCTAAGGATCATTTTGACTGCTTCCAGAAGTTAGATCAGATGGCAACTTGTATTTGGTCCTAGGCCTTTCCCTTTAGGTTTTACCCCAACAATGTTTTCATTAGTTTCGCTCACTCTCGAAATCAAGCATTTTACAGCAGGTTGGAGCAGCCTGTATCTCAGCACAGGAATAAGGTAGGGAAGAATTCTAAGGATCATTTTGACTGCCTCCAGAAGTTAGATCAGATGGCAAATTGTATTTGGTGCTAGGTCTTTCCCTTTAGGTTTTACCCCAACAATGTTTTCATTAGTTTCGCTCACTCTCGAAATCAAGCATTTTACAGCAGGTTGGAGCAGCCTGTATCTCAGCACAGGAATAAGGTAGGGAAGAATTCTAAGGATCATTTTGACTGCCTCCAGAAGTTAGATCAGATGGCCAATGCAATTTGGTGCTAGGTCTTTCCCTTTAGGTTTTACCCCAACAATGTTTTCATTAGTTTCGCTCACTCTCGAAATCAAGCATTTTACAGCAGGTTGGAGCAGCCTGTATCTCAGCACAGGAATAAGGTAGGGAAGAATTCAAATACTCATTTTGACTGCCTCCAGAAGTTAGATCAGATGGCCAATGCAATTTGGTGCTAGGCCTTTCCCTTTACGTTTTTACCCCAACAATGTTTTCATTAGTTTCGATCACTCTCGAAATCAAGCATTTTACAGCAGGTTGGAGCAGCCTGTATCTCAGCACAGGAATAAGGTAGGGAAGAATTCTAAGGATCATTTTGACTGCCTCCAGAAGTTAGATCAGATGGCCAATGCAATTTGGTGCTAGGTCTTTCCCTTTAGGTTTTACCCCAACAATGTTTTCATTAGTTTTGCTCACTCTCGAAATCAAGCATTTTACAGCAGGTTGGAGCAGCCTGTATCTCAGCACAGGAATAAGGTAGGGAAGAATTCAAATACTCATTTTGACTGCCTCCAGAAGTTAGATCAGATGGCAAATTGTATTTGGTGCTAGGTCTTTCCCTTTAGGTTTTACCCCAACAATGTTTTCATTAGTTTCGCTCACTCTCGAAATCAAGCATTTTACAGCAGGTTGGAGCAGCCTGTATCTCAGCACAGGAATAAGGTAGGGAAGAATTCTAAGGATCATTTTGACTGCCTCCAGAAGTTAGATCAGATGGCCAATGCAATTTGGTGCTAGGCCTTTCCCTTTAGGTTTTACCCCAACAATGTTTTCATTAGTTTCGCTCACTCTCGAAATCAAGCATTTTACAGCAGGTTGGAGCAGCCTGTATCTCAGCACAGGAATAAGGTAGGGAAGAATTCTAAGGATCATTTTGACTGCCTCCAGAAGTTAGATCAGATGGCCAATGCAATTTGGTGCTAGGCCTTTCCCTTTAGGTTTTACCCCGACAATGTTTTCATTAGTTTCGATCACTCTCGAAATCAAGCATTTTACAGCAGGTTGGAGCAGCCTGTATCTCAGCACAGGAATAAGGTAGGGAAGAATTCTAAGGATCATTTTGACTGCCTCCAGAAGTTAGATCAGATGGCAAATTGTATTTGGTGCTAGGTCTTTCCCTTTAGGTTTTACCCCAACAATGTTTTCATTAGTTTCGCTCACTCTCGAAATCAAGCATTTTACAGCAGGTTGGAGCAGCCTGTATCTCAGCACAGGAATAAGGTCGGGAAGAATTCTAAGGATCATTTTGACTGCCTCCAGAAGTTAGATCAGATGGCCAATAGTATTTGGTGCTAGGTCTTTCCCTTTAGGTTTTACCCCAACAATGTTTTCATTAGTTTCGCTCACTCTCGAAAACAAGCATTTTACAGCAGGTTGGAGCAGCCTGTATCTCAGCACAGGAATAAGGTAGGGAAGAATTCTAAGGATCATTTTGACTGCCTCCAGAAGTTAGATCAGATGGCAAATTGTATTTGGTGCTAGGTCTTTCCCTTTAGGTTTTACCCCAACAATGTTTTCATTAGTTTCGCTCACTCTCGAAATCAAGCATTTTACAGCAGGTTGGAGCAGCCTGTATCTCAGCACAGGAATAAGGTAGGGAAGAATTCTAAGGATCATTTTGACTGCCTCCAGAAGTTAGATCAGATGGCCAATGCAATTTGGTGCTAGGCCTTTCCCTTTAGGTTTTACCCCAACAATGTTTTCATTAGTTTCGCTCACTCTCGAAATCAAGCATTTTACAGCAGGTTGGAGCAGCCTGTATCTCAGCACAGGAATAAGGTAGGGAAGAATTCTAAGGATCATTTTGACTGCCTCCAGAAGTTAGATCAGATGGCAAATTGTATTTGGTGCTAGGTCTTTCCCTTTAGGTTTTACCCCAACAATGTTTTCATTAGTTTCGCTCACTCTCGAAATCAAGCATTTTACAGCAGGTTGGAGCAGCCTGTATCTCAGCACAGGAATAAGGTAGGGAAGAATTCTAAGGATCATTTTGACTGCCTCCAGAAGTTAGATCAGATGGCCAATGCAATTTGGTGCTAGGTCTTTCCCTTTAGGTTTTACCCCAACAATGTTTTCATTAGTTTCGCTCACTCTCGAAATCAAGCATTTTACAGCAGGTTGGAGCAGCCTGTATCTCAGCACAGGAATAAGGTAGGGAAGAATTCAAATACTCATTTTGACTGCCTCCAGAAGTTAGATCAGATGGCCAATGCAATTTGGTGCTAGGCCTTTCCCTTTAGGTTTTTACCCCAACAATGTTTTCATTAGTTTCGATCACTCTCGAAATCAAGCATTTTACAGCAGGTTGGAGCAGCCTGTATCTCAGCACAGGAATAAGGTAGGGAAGAATTCTAAGGATCATTTTGACTGCCTCCAGAAGTTAGATCAGATGGCAAATTGTATTTGGTCCTAGGCCTTTCCCTTTAGGTTTTACCCCAACAATGTTTTCATTAGTTTCGCTCACTCTCGAAATCAAGCATTTTACAGCAGGTTGGAGCAGCCTGTATCTCAGCACAGGAATAAGGTAGGGAAGAATTCTAAGGATCATTTTGACTGCCTCCAGAAGTTAGATCAGATGGCAAATTGTATTTGGTGCTAGGTCTTTCCCTTTAGGTTTTACCCCAACAATATTTTCATTAGTTTCGCTCACTCTCGAAATCAAGCATTTTACAGCAGGTTGGAGCAGCCTGTATCTCAGCACAGGAATAAGGTAGGGAAGAATTCTAAGGATCATTTTGACTGCCTCCAGAAGTTAGATCAGATGGCCAATGCAATTTGGTGCTAGGTCTTTCCCTTTAGGTTTTACCCCAACAATGTTTTCATTAGTTTCGCTCACTCTCGAAATCAAGCATTTTACAGCAGGTTGGAGCAGCCTGTATCTCAGCACAGGAATAAGGTAGGGAAGAATTCAAATACTCATTGTGACTGCCTCCAGAAGTTAGATCAGATGGCCAATGCAATTTGGTGCTAGGCCTTTCCCTTTACGTTTTTACCCCAACAATGTTTTCATTAGTTTCGATCACTCTCGAAATCAAGCATTTTACAGCAGGTTGGAGCAGCCTGTATCTCAGCACAGGAATAAGGTAGGGAAGAATTCTAAGGATCATTTTGACTGCCTCCAGAAGTTAGATCAGATGGCCAATGCAATTTGGTGCTAGGTCTTTCCCTTTAGGTTTTACCCCAACAATGTTTTCATTAGTTTCGCTCACTCTCGAAATCAAGCATTTTACAGCAGGTTGGAGCAGCCTGTATCTCAGCACAGGAATAAGGTAGGGAAGAATTCTAAGGATCATTTTGACTGCCTCCAGAAGTTAGATCAGATGGCAAATTGTATTTGGTCCTAGGCCTTTCCCTTTAGGTTTTACCCCAACAATGTTTTCATTAGTTTCGCTCACTCTCGAAATCAAGCATTTTACAGCAGGTTGGAGCAGCCTGTATCTCAGCACAGGAATAAGGTAGGGAAGAATTCTAAGGATCATTTTGACTGCCTCCAGAAGTTAGATCAGATGGCAAATTGTATTTGGTGCTAGGTCTTTCCCTTTAGGTTTTACCCCAACAATGTTTTCATTAGTTTCGCTCACTCTCGAAATCAAGCATTTTACAGCAGGTTGGAGCAGCCTGTATCTCAGCACAGGAATAAGGTAGGGAAGAATTCTAAGGATCATTTTGACTGCCTCCAGAAGTTAGATCAGATGGCCAATGCAATTTGGTGCTAGGTCTTTCCCTTTAGGTTTTACCCCAACAATGTTTTCATTAGTTTCGCTCACTCTCGAAATCAAGCATTTTACAGCAGGTTGGAGCAGCCTGTATCTCAGCACAGGAATAAGGTAGGGAAGAATTCAAATACTCATTTTGACTGCCTCCAGAAGTTAGATCAGATGGCCAATGCAATTTGGTGCTAGGCCTTTCCCTTTACGTTTTTACCCCAACAATGTTTTCATTAGTTTCGATCACTCTCGAAATCAAGCATTTTACAGCAGGTTGGAGCAGCCTGTATCTCAGCACAGGAATAAGGTAGGGAAGAATTCTAAGGATCATTTTGACTGCCTCCAGAAGTTAGATCAGATGGCCAATGCAATTTGGTGCTAGGTCTTTCCCTTTAGGTTTTACCCCAACAATGTTTTCATTAGTTTCGCTCACTCTCGAAATCAAGCATTTTACAGCAGGTTGGAGCAGCCTGTATCTCAGCACAGGAATAAGGTAGGGAAGAATTCAAATACTCATTTTGACTGCCTCCAGAAGTTAGATCAGATGGCAAATTGTATTTGGTGCTAGGTCTTTCCCTTTAGGTTTTACCCCAACAATGTTTTCATTAGTTTCGCTCACTCTCGAAATCAAGCATTTTACAGCAGGTTGGAGCAGCCTGTATCTCAGCACAGGAATAAGGTAGGGAAGAATTCTAAGGATCATTTTGACTGCCTCCAGAAGTTAGATCAGATGGCCAATGCAATTTGGTGCTAGGCCTTTCCCGTTAGGTTTTACCCCAACAATGTTTTCATTAGTTTCGCTCACTCTCGAAATCAAGCATTTTACAGCAGGTTGGAGCAGCCTGTATCTCAGCACAGGAATAAGGTAGGGAAGAATTCTAAGGATCATTTTGACTGCCTCCAGAAGTTAGATCAGATGGCCAATGCAATTTGGTGCTAGGCCTTTCCCTTTAGGTTTTACCCCAACAATGTTTTCATTAGTTTCGATCACTCTCGAAATCAAGCATTTTACAGCAGGTTGGAGCAGCCTGTATCTCAGCACAGGAATAAGGTAGGGAAGAATTCTAAGGATCATTTTGACTGCCTCCAGAAGTTAGATCAGATGGCAAATTGTATTTGGTGCTAGGTCTTTCCCTTTAGGTTTTACCCCAACAATGTTTTCATTAGTTTCGCTCACTCTCGAAATCAAGCATTTTACAGCAGGTTGGAGCAGCCTGTATCTCAGCACAGGAATAAGGTAGGGAAGAATTCAAATACTCATTTTGACTGCCTCCAGAAGTTAGATCAGATGGCCAATGCAATTTGGTGCTAGGCCTTTCCCTTTAGGTTTTACCCCAACAATGTTTTCATTAGTTTCGCTCACTCTCGAAATCAAGCATTTTACAGCAGGTTGGAGCAGCCTGTATCTCAGCACAGGAATAAGGTAGGGAAGAATTCAAATACTCATTTTGACTGCCTCCAGAAGTTAGATCAGATGGCAAATTGTATTTGGTGCTAGGTCTTTCCCTTTAGGTTTTACCCCAACAATGTTTTCATTAGTTTCGCTCACTCTCGAAATCAAGCATTTTACAGCAGGTTGGAGCAGCCTGTATCTCAGCACAGGAATAAGGTAGGGAAGAATTCTAAGGATCATTTTGACTGCCTCCAGAAGTTAGATCAGATGGCAAATTGTATTTGGTGCCAGGTCTTTCCCTTTAGGTTTTACCCCAACAATGTTTTCATTAGTTTCGCTCACTCTCGAAATCAAGCATTTTACAGCAGGTTGGAGCAGCCTGTATCTCAGCACAGGAATAAGGTAGGGAAGAATTCAAATACTCATTTTGACTGCCTCCAGAAGTTAGATCAGATGGCCAATTCAATTTGGTGTTAGGTCTTTCTCTTTAGGTTTTACCCCAACAATGTTTTCATTACTTTCGCTCACTCTCGAAATCAAGCATTTTACAGCAGGTTGGAGCAGCCTGTATCTCAGCACAGGAATAAGGTAGGGAAGAATTCTAAGGATCATTTTGACTGCCTCCAGAAGTTAGATCAGATGGCAAATTGTATTTGGTGCTAGGTCTTTCCCTTTAGGTTTTACCCCAACAATGTTTTCATTAGTTTCGCTCACTCTCGAAATCAAGCATTTTACAGCAGGTTGGAGCAGCCTGTATCTCAGCACAGGAATAAGGTAGGGAAGAATTCTAAGGATCATTTTGACTGCCTCCAGAAGTTAGATCAGATGGCAAATTGTATTTGGTGCTAGGTCTTTCCCTTTAGGTTTTACCCCAACAATGTTTTCATTAGTTTCGCTCACTCTCGAAATCAAGCATTTTACAGCAGGTTGGAGCAGCCTGTATCTCAGCACAGGAATAAGGTAGGGAAGAATTCTAAGGATCATTTTGACTGCCTCCAGAAGTTAGATCAGATGGCCAATGCAATTTGGTGCTAGGTCTTTCCCTTTAGGTTTTACCCCAACAATGTTTTCATTAGTTTCGCTCACTCTCGAAATCAAGCATTTTACAGCAGGTTGGAGCAGCCTGTATCTCAGCACAGGAATAAGGTAGGGAAGAATTCAAATACTCATTTTGACTGCCTCCAGAAGTTAGATCAGATGGCCAATGCAATTTGGTGCTAGGCCTTTCCCTTTAGGTTTTACCCCAACAATGTTTTCATTAGTTTCGCTCACTCTCGAAATCAAGCATTTTACAGCAGGTTGGAGCAGCCTGTATCTCAGCACAGGAATAAGGTAGGGAAGAATTCTAAGGATCATTTTGACTGCCTCCAGAAGTTAGATCAGATGGCCAATGCAATTTGGTGCTAGGCCTTTCCCTTTAGGTTTTACCCCAACAATGTTTTCATTAGTTTTGCTCACTCTCGAAATCAAGCATTTTACAGCAGGTTGGAGCAGCCTGTATCTCAGCACAGGAATAAGGTAGGGAAGAATTCAAATACTCATTTTGACTGCCTCCAGAAGTTAGATCAGATGGCAAATTGTATTTGGTGCTAGGTCTTTCCCTTTAGGTTTTACCCCAACAATGTTTTCATTAGTTTCGCTCACTCTCGAAATCAAGCATTTTACAGCAGGTTGGAGCAGCCTGTATCTCAGCACAGGAATAAGGTAGGGAAGAATTCTAAGGATCATTTTGACTGCCTCCAGAAGTTAGATCAGATGGCCAATGCAATTTGGTGCTAGGCCTTTCCCTTTAGGTTTTACCCCAACAATGTTTTCATTAGTTTCGCTCACTCTCGAAATCAAGCATTTTACAGCAGGTTGGAGCAGCCTGTATCTCAGCACAGGAATAAGGTAGGGAAGAATTCTAAGGATCATTTTGACTGCCTCCAGAAGTTAGATCAGATGGCCAATGCAATTTGGTGCTAGGTCTTTCCCTTTAGGTTTTACCCCAACAATGTTTTCATTAGTTTCGCTCACTCTCGAAATCAAGCATTTTACAGCAGGTTGGAGCAGCCTGTATCTCAGCACAGGAATAAGGTAGGGAAGAATTCAAATACTCATTTTGACTGCCTCCAGAAGTTAGATCAGATGGCCAATGCAATTTGGTGCTAGGCCTTTCCCTTTACGTTTTTACCCCAACAATGTTTTCATTAGTTTCGATCACTCTCGAAATCAAGCATTTTACAGCAGGTTGGAGCAGCCTGTATCTCAGCACAGGAATAAGGTAGGGAAGAATTCTAAGGATCATTTTGACTGCCTCCAGAAGTTAGATCAGATGGCCAATGCAATTTGGTGCTAGACCTTTCCCTTTAGGTTTTACCCCAACAATGTTTTCATTAGTTTCGCTCACTCTCGAAATCAAGCATTTTACAGCAGGTTGGAGCAGCCTGTATCTCAGCACAGGAATAAGGTAGGGAAGAATTCAAATACTCATTTTGACTGCCTCCAGAAGTTAGATCAGATGGCAAATTGTATTTGGTGCTAGGTCTTTCCCTTTAGGTTTTACCCCAACAATGTTTTCATTAGTTTCGCTCACTCTCGAAATCAAGCATTTTACAGCAGGTTGGAGCAGCCTGTATCTCAGCACAGGAATAAGGTAGGGAAGAATTCTAAGGATCATTTTGACTGCCTCCAGAAGTTAGATCAGATGGCCAATGCAATTTGGTGCTAGGCCTTTCCCGTTAGGTTTTACCCCAACAATGTTTTCATTAGTTTCGCTCACTCTCGAAATCAAGCATTTTACAGCAGGTTGGAGCAGCCTGTATCTCAGCACAGGAATAAGGTAGGGAAGAATTCTAAGGATCATTTTGACTGCCTCCAGAAGTTAGATCAGATGGCCAATGCAATTTGGTGCTAGGCCTTTCCCTTTAGGTTTTACCCCAACAATGTTTTCATTAGTTTCGATCACTCTCGAAATCAAGCATTTTACAGCAGGTTGGAGCAGCCTGTATCTCAGCACAGGAATAAGGTAGGGAAGAATTCTAAGGATCATTTTGACTGCCTCCAGAAGTTAGATCAGATGGCAAATTGTATTTGGTGCTAGGTCTTTCCCTTTAGGTTTTACCCCAACAATGTTTTCATTAGTTTCGCTCACTCTCGAAATCAAGCATTTTACAGCAGGTTGGAGCAGCCTGTATCTCAGCACAGGAATAAGGTAGGGAAGAATTCAAATACTCATTTTGACTGCCTCCAGAAGTTAGATCAGATGGCCAATGCAATTTGGTGCTAGGCCTTTCCCTTTAGGTTTTACCCCAACAATGTTTTCATTAGTTTCGCTCACTCTCGAAATCAAGCATTTTACAGCAGGTTGGAGCAGCCTGTATCTCAGCACAGGAATAAGGTAGGGAAGAATTCTAAGGATCATTTTGACTGCCTCCAGAAGTTAGATCAGATGGCCAATGCAATTTGGTGCTAGGCCTTTCCCTTTAGGTTTTACCCCAACAATGTTTTCATTAGTTTCGATCACTCTCGAAATCAAGCATTTTACAGCAGGTTGGAGCAGCCTGTATCTCAGCACAGGAATAAGGTAGGGAAGAATTCTAAGGATCATTTTGACTGCCTCCAGAAGTTAGATCAGATGGCAAATTGTATTTGGTGCCAGGTCTTTCCCTTTAGGTTTTACCCCAACAATGTTTTCATTAGTTTCGCTCACTCTCGAAATCAAGCATTTTACAGCAGGTTGGAGCAGCCTGTATCTCAGCACAGGAATAAGGTAGGGAAGAATTCAAATACTCATTTTGACTGCCTCCAGAAGTTAGATCAGATGGCCAATTCAATTTGGTGTTAGGTCTTTCTCTTTAGGTTTTACCCCAACAATGTTTTCATTACTTTCGCTCACTCTCGAAATCAAGCATTTTACAGCAGGTTGGAGCAGCCTGTATCTCAGCACAGGAATAAGGTAGGGAAGAATTCTAAGGATCATTTTGACTGCCTCCAGAAGTTAGATCAGATGGCAAATTGTATTTGGTGCTAGGTCTTTCCCTTTAGGTTTTACCCCAACAATGTTTTCATTAGTTTCGCTCACTCTCGAAATCAAGCATTTTACAGCAGGTTGGAGCAGCCTGTATCTCAGCACAGGAATAAGGTAGGGAAGAATTCTAAGGATCATTTTGACTGCCTCCAGAAGTTAGATCAGATGGCAAATTGTATTTGGTGCTAGGTCTTTCCCTTTAGGTTTTACCCCAACAATGTTTTCATTAGTTTCGCTCACTCTCGAAATCAAGCATTTTACAGCAGGTTGGAGCAGCCTGTATCTCAGCACAGGAATAAGGTAGGGAAGAATTCTAAGGATCATTTTGACTGCCTCCAGAAGTTAGATCAGATGGCCAATGCAATTTGGTGCTAGGTCTTTCCCTTTAGGTTTTACCCCAACAATGTTTTCATTAGTTTCGCTCACTCTCGAAATCAAGCATTTTACAGCAGGTTGGAGCAGCCTGTATCTCAGCACAGGAATAAGGTAGGGAAGAATTCAAATACTCATTTTGACTGCCTCCAGAAGTTAGATCAGATGGCCAATGCAATTTGGTGCTAGGCCTTTCCCTTTAGGTTTTTACCCCAACAATGTTTTCATTAGTTTCGCTCACTCTCGAAATCAAGCATTTTACAGCAGGTTGGAGCAGCCTGTATCTCAGCACAGGAATAAGGTAGGGAAGAATTCTAAGGATCATTTTGACTGCCTCCAGAAGTTAGATCAGATGGCCAATGCAATTTGGTGCTAGGCCTTTCCCTTTAGGTTTTACCCCAACAATGTTTTCATTAGTTTTGCTCACTCTCGAAATCAAGCATTTTACAGCAGGTTGGAGCAGCCTGTATCTCAGCACAGGAATAAGGTAGGGAAGAATTCAAATACTCATTTTGACTGCCTCCAGAAGTTAGATCAGATGGCAAATTGTATTTGGTGCTAGGTCTTTCCCTTTAGGTTTTACCCCAACAATGTTTTCATTAGTTTCGCTCACTCTCGAAATCAAGCATTTTACAGCAGGTTGGAGCAGCCTGTATCTCAGCACAGGAATAAGGTAGGGAAGAATTCTAAGGATCATTTTGACTGCCTCCAGAAGTTAGATCAGATGGCCAATGCAATTTGGTGCTAGGCCTTTCCCTTTAGGTTTTACCCCAACAATGTTTTCATTAGTTTCGCTCACTCTCGAAATCAAGCATTTTACAGCAGGTTGGAGCAGCCTGTATCTCAGCACAGGAATAAGGTAGGGAAGAATTCTAAGGATCATTTTGACTGCCTCCAGAAGTTAGATCAGATGGCCAATGCAATTTGGTGCTAGGCCTTTCCCTTTAGGTTTTACCCCAACAATGTTTTCATTAGTTTCGCTCACTCTCGAAATCAAGCATTTTACAGCAGGTTGGAGCAGCCTGTATCTCAGCACAGGAATAAGGTAGGGAAGAATTCTAAGGATCATTTTGACTGCCTCCAGAAGTTAGATCAGATGGCAAATTGTATTTGGTGCTAGGTCTTTCCCTTTAGGTTTTACCCCAACAATGTTTTCATTAGTTTCGCTCACTCTCGAAATCAAGCATTTTACAGCAGGTTGGAGCAGCCTGTATCTCAGCACAGGAATAAGGTAGGGAAGAATTCTAAGGATCATTTTGACTGCCTCCAGAAGTTAGATCAGATGGCCAATGCAATTTGGTGCTAGGCCTTTCCCTTTAGGTTTTACCCCAACAATGTTTTCATTAGTTTTGCTCACTCTCGAAATCAAGCATTTTACAGCAGGTTGGAGCAGCCTGTATCTCAGCACAGGAATAAGGTAGGGAAGAATTCAAATACTCATTTTGACTGCCTCCAGAAGTTAGATCAGATGGCAAATTGTATTTGGTGCTAGGTCTTTCCCTTTAGGTTTTACCCCAACAATGTTTTCATTAGTTTCGCTCACTCTCGAAATCAAGCATTTTACAGCAGGTTGGAGCAGCCTGTATCTCAGCACAGGAATAAGGTAGGGAAGAATTCTAAGGATCATTTTGACTGCCTCCAGAAGTTAGATCAGATGGCCAATGGAATTTGGTGCTAGGCCTTTCCCTTTAGGTTTTACCCCAACAATGTTTTCATTAGTTTCGCTCACTCTCGAAATCAAGCATTTTACAGCAGGTTGGAGCAGCCTGTATCTCAGCACAGGAATAAGGTAGGGAAGAATTCTAAGGATCATTTTGACTGCCTCCAGAAGTTAGATCAGATGGCCAATGCAATTTGGTGCTAGGCCTTTCCCTTTAGGTTTTACCCCAACAATGTTTTCATTAGTTTCGATCACTCTCGAAATCAAGCATTTTACAGCAGGTTGGAGCAGCCTGTATCTCAGCACAGGAATAAGGTAGGGAAGAATTCTAAGGATCATTTTGACTGCCTCCAGAAGTTAGATCAGATGGCAAATTGTATTTGGTGCTAGGTCTTTCCCTTTAGGTTTTACCCCAACAATGTTTTCATTAGTTTCGCTCACTCTCGAAATCAAGCATTTTACAGCAGGTTGGAGCAGCCTGTATCTCAGCACAGGAATAAGGTAGGGAAGAATTCAAATACTCATTTTGACTGCCTCCAGAAGTTAGATCAGATGGCCAATGCAATTTGGTGCTAGGCCTTTCCCTTTAGGTTTTACCCCAACAATGTTTTCATTAGTTTCGCTCACTCTCGAAATCAAGCATTTTACAGCAGGTTGGAGCAGCCTGTATCTCAGCACAGGAATAAGGTAGGGAAGAATTCTAAGGATCATTTTGACTGCCTCCAGAAGTTAGATCAGATGGCCAATGCAATTTGGTGCTAGGCCTTTCCCTTTAGGTTTTACCCCAACAATGTTTTCATTAGTTTCGATCACTCTCGAAATCAAGCATTTTACAGCAGGTTGGAGCAGCCTGTATCTCAGCACAGGAATAAGGTAGGGAAGAATTCTAAGGATCATTTTGACTGCCTCCAGAAGTTAGATCAGATGGCCAATGCAATTTGGTGCTAGGCCTTTCCCTTTAGGTTTTACCCCAACAATGTTTTCATTAGTTTCGATCACTCTCGAAATCAAGCATTTTACAGCAGGTTGGAGCAGCCTGTATCTCAGCACAGGAATAAGGTAGGGAAGAATTCTAAAGATCATTTTGACTGCCTCCAGAAGTTAGATCAGATGGCCAATGGAATTTGGTGCTAGGTCTTTCCCTTTAGGTTTTACCCCAACAATGTTTTCATTAGTTTCGCTCACTCTCGAAATCAAGCATTTTACAGCAGGTTGGAGCAGCCTGTATCTCAGCACAGGAATAAGGTAGGGAAGAATTCAAATACTCATTTTGACTGCCTCCAGAAGTTAGATCAGATGGCCAATGCAATTTGGTGTTAGGTCTTTCTCTTTAGGTTTTACCCCAACAATGTTTTCATTAGTTTCGCTCACTCTCGAAATCAAGCATTTTACAGCAGGTTGGAGCAGCCTGTATCTCAGCACAGGAATAAGGTAGGGAAGAATTCAAATACTCATTTTGACTGCCTCCAGAAGTTAGATCAGATGGCCAATGCAATTTGTTGTTAGGTCTTTCTCTTTAGGTTTTACCCCAACAATGTTTTCATTAGTTTCGCTCACTCTCGAAATCAAGCATTTTACAGCAGGTTGGAGCAGCCTGTATCTCAGCACAGGAATAAGGTAGGGAAGAATTCAAATACTCATTTTGACTTCCTCCAGAAGTTAGATCAGATGGCCAATGCAATTTGGTGCTAGGTCTTTCCCTTTAGGTTTTACCCCAACAATGTTTTCATTAGTTTCGCTCACTCTCGAAATCAAGCATTTTACAGCAGGTTGGAGCAGCCTGTATCTCAGCACAGGAATAAGGTAGGGAAGAATTCAAATACTCATTTTGACTGCCTCCAGAAGTTAGATCAGATGGCCAATGCAATTTGGTGCTAGGCCTTTCCCTTTAGGTTTTACCCCAACAATGTTTTCATTAGTTTCGCTCACTCTCGAAATCAAGCATTTTACAGCAGGTTGGAGCAGCCTGTATCTCAGCACAGGAATAAGGTAGGGAAGAATTCAAATACTCATTTTGACTGCCTCCAGAAGTTAGATCAGATGGCCAATGAAATTGGGTGCTAGGCCTTTCCCTTTAGGTTTTACCCCAACAATGTTTTCATTAGTTTCGCTCACTCTCGAAATCAAGCATTTTACAGCAGGTTGGAGCAGCCTGTATCTCAGCACAGGAATAAGGTAGGGAAGAATTCAAATACTCATTTTGACTGCCTCCAGAAGTTAGATCAGATGGCCAATGCAATTTGGTGCTAGGCCTTTCCCTTTAGGTTTTACCCCAACAATGTTTTCATTAGTTTCGATCACTCTCGAAATCAAGCATTTTACAGCAGGTTGGAGCAGCCTGTATCTCAGCACAGGAATAAGGTAGGGAAGAATTCAAATACTCATTTTGACTGCCTCCAGAAGTTAGATCAGATGGCCAATGCAATTTGGTGCTAGGCCTTTCCCTTTAGGTTTTACCCCAACAATGTTTTCATTAGTTTCGCTCACTCTCGAAATCAAGCATTTTACAGCAGGTTGGAGCAGCCTGTATCTCAGCACAGGAATAAGGTAGGGAAGAATTCAAATACTCATTTTGACTGCCTCCAGAAGTTAGATCAGATGGCCAATGCAATTTGGTGCTAGGCCTTTCCCTCTAGGTTTTACCCCAACAATGTTTTCATTAGTTTCGCTCACTCTCGAAATCAAGCATTTTACAGCAGGTTGGAGCAGCCTGTATCTCAGCACAGGAATAAGGTAGGGAAGAATTCTAAGGATCATTTTGACTGCCTCCAGAAGTTAGATCAGATGGCAAATTGTATTTGGTGCTAGGTCTTTCCCTTTAGGTTTTACCCCAACAATGTTTTCATTAGTTTCGCTCACTCTCGAAATCAAGCATTTTACAGCAGGTTGGAGCAGCCTGTATCTCAGCACAGGAATAAGGTAGGGAAGAATTCAAATACTCATTTTGACTGCCTCCAGAAGTTAGATCAGATGGCCAATGCAATTTGGTGCTAGGCCTTTCCCTTTAGGTTTTACCCCAACAATGTTTTCATTAGTTTCGCTCACTCTCGAAATCAAGCATTTTACAGCAGGTTGGAGCAGCCTGTATCTCAGCACAGGAATAAGGTAGGGAAGAATTCTAAGGATCATTTTGACTGCCTCCAGAAGTTAGATCAGATGGCCAATGCAATTTGGTGCTAGGTCTTTCCCTTTAGGTTTTACCCCAACAATGTTTTCATTAGTTTCGCTCACTCTCGAAATCAAGCATTTTACAGCAGGTTGCAGCAGCCTGTATCTCAGCACAGGAATAAGGTAGGGAAGAATTCTAAGGATCATTTTGACTGCCTCCAGAAGTTAGATCAGATGGCCAATGCAATTTGGTGCTAGGCCTTTCCCTTTAGGTTTTACCCCAACAATGTTTTCATTAGTTTCGCTCACTCTCGAAATCAAGCATTTTACAGCAGGTTGGAGCAGCCTGTATCTCAGCACAGGAATAAGGTAGGGAAGAATTCAAATACTCATTTTGACTGCCTCCAGAAGTTAGATCAGATGGCAAATTGTATTTGGTGCTAGGTCTTTCCCTTTAGGTTTTACCCCAACAATGTTTTCATTAGTTTCGCTCACTCTCGAAATCAAGCATTTTACAGCAGGTTGGAGCAGCCTGTATCTCAGCACAGGAATAAGGTAGGGAAGAATTCAAATACTCATTTTGACTGCCTCCAGAAGTTAGATCAGATGGCCAATGAAATTGGGTGCTAGGCCTTTCCCTTTAGGTTTTACCCCAACAATGTTTTCATTAGTTTCGCTCACTCTCGAAATCAAGCATTTTACAGCAGGTTGGAGCAGCCTGTATCTCAGCACAGGAATAAGGTAGGGAAGAATTCAAATACTCATTTTGACTGCCTCCAGAAGTTAGATCAGATGGCCAATGCAATTTGGTGCTAGGCCTTTCCCTTTAGGTTTTACCCCAACAATGTTTTCATTAGTTTCGCTCACTCTCGAAATCAAGCATTTTACAGCAGGTTGGAGCAGCCTGTATCTCAGCACAGGAATAAGGTAGGGAAGAATTCAAATACTCATTTTGACTGCCTCCAGAAGTTAGATCAGATGGCCAATGCAATTTGGTGCTAGGCCTTTCCCTTTAGGTTTTACCCCAGCAATGTTTTCATTAGTTTCGCTCACTCTCGAAATCAAGCATTTTACAGCAGGTTGGAGCAGCCTGTATCTCAGCACAGGAATAAGGTAGGGAAGAATTCAAATACTCATTTTGACTGCCTCCAGAAGTTAGATCAGACGGCCAATGCAATTTGGTGCTAGGCCTTTCCCTTTAGGTTTTACCCCAACAATGTTTTCATTAGTTTCGCTCACTCTCGAAATCAAGCATTTTACAGCAGGTTGGAGCAGCCTGTATCTCAGCACAGGAATAAGGTAGGGAAGAATTCTAAGGATCATTTTGACTGCCTCCAGAAGTTAGATCAGATGGCCAATGCAATTTGGTGCTAGGCCTTTCCCTTTAGGTTTTACCCCAACAATGTTTTCATTAGTTTCGCTCACTCTCGAAATCAAGCATTTTACAGCAGGTTGGAGCAGCCTGTATCTCAGCACAGGAATAAGGTAGGGAAGAATTCAAATACTCATTTTGACTGCCTCCAGAAGTTAGATCAGATGGCCAATGCAATTTGGTGCTAGGCCTTTTCCTTTAGGTTTTACCCCAACAATGTTTTCATTAGTTTCGCTCACTCTCGAAATCAAGCATTTTACAGCAGGTTGGAGCAGCCTGTATCTCAGCACAGGAATAAGGTAGGGAAGAATTCTAAGGATCATTTTGACTGCCTCCAGAAGTTAGATCAGATGGCCAATGCAATTTGGTGCTAGGCCTTTCCCTTTAGGTTTTACCCCAACAATGTTTTCATTAGTTTCACTCACTCTCGAAATCAAGCATTTTACAGCAGGTTGGAGCAGCCTGTATCTCAGCACAGGAATAAGGTAGGGAAGAATTCTAAGGATCATTTTGACTGCCTCCAGAAGTTAGATCAGATGGCCAATGCAATTTGGTGCTAGGCCTTTCCCTTTAGGTTTTACCCCAACAATGTTTTCATTAGTTTCGCTCACTCTCGAAATCAAGCATTTTACAGCAGGTTGGAGCAGCCTGTATCTCAGCACAGGAATAAGGTAGGGAAGAATTCAAATACTCATTTTGACTGCCTCCAGAAGTTAGATCAGATGGCCAATGCAATTTGGTGCTAGGCCTTTCCCTTTAGGTTTTACCCCAACAATGTTTTCATTAGTTTCGCTCACTCTCGAAATCAAGCATTTTACAGCAGGTTGGAGCAGCCTGTATCTCAGCACAGGAATAAGGTAGGGAAGAATTCAAATACTCATTTTGACTGCCTCCAGAAGTTAGATCAGATGGCAAATTGTATTTGGTGCTAGGTCTTTCCCTTTAGGTTTTACCCCAACAATGTTTTCATTAGTTTCGATCACTCTCGAAATCAAGCATTTTACAGCAGGTTGGAGCAGCCTGTATCTCAGCACAGGAATAAGGTAGGGAAGAATTCAAATACTCATTTTGACTGCCTCCAGAAGTTAGATCAGATGGCAAATTGTATTTGGTGCTAGGTCTTTCCCTTTAGGTTTTACCCCAACAATGTTTTCATTAGTTTCGCTCACTCTCGAAATCAAGCATTTTACAGCAGGTTGGAGCAGCCTGTATCTCAGCACAGGAATAAGGTAGGGAAGAATTCAAATACTCATTTTGACTGCCTCCAGAAGTTAGATCAGATGGCCAATGAAATTGGGTGCTAGGCCTTTCCCTTTAGGTTTTACCCCAACAATGTTTTCATTAGTTTCGCTCACTCTCGAAATCAAGCATTTTACAGCAGGTTGGAGCAGCCTGTATCTCAGCACAGGAATAAGGTAGGGAAGAATTCAAATACTCATTTTGACTGCCTCCAGAAGTTAGATCAGATGGCCAATGCAATTTGGTGCTAGGCCTTTCCCTTTAGGTTTTACCCCAACAATGTTTTCATTAGTTTCGCTCACTCTCGAAATCAAGCATTTTACAGCAGGTTGGAGCAGCCTGTATCTCAGCACAGGAATAAGGTAGGGAAGAATTCAAATACTCATTTTGACTGCCTCCAGAAGTTAGATCAGATGGCCAATGCAATTTGGTGCTAGGCCTTTCCCTTTAGGTTTTACCCCAGCAATGTTTTCATTAGTTTCGCTCACTCTCGAAATCAAGCATTTTACAGCAGGTTGGAGCAGCCTGTATCTCAGCACAGGAATAAGGTAGGGAAGAATTCAAATACTCATTTTGACTGCCTCCAGAAGTTAGATCAGACGGCCAATGCAATTTGGTGCTAGGCCTTTCCCTTTAGGTTTTACCCCAACAATGTTTTCATTAGTTTCGCTCACTCTCGAAATCAAGCATTTTACAGCAGGTTGGAGCAGCCTGTATCTCAGCACAGGAATAAGGTAGGGAAGAATTCTAAGGATCATTTTGACTGCCTCCAGAAGTTAGATCAGATGGCCAATGCAATTTGGTGCTAGGCCTTTCCCTTTAGGTTTTACCCCAACAATGTTTTCATTAGTTTCGCTCACTCTCGAAATCAAGCATTTTACAGCAGGTTGGAGCAGCCTGTATCTCAGCACAGGAATAAGGTAGGGAAGAATTCAAATACTCATTTTGACTGCCTCCAGAAGTTAGATCAGATGGCCAATGCAATTTGGTGCTAGGCCTTTTCCTTTAGGTTTTACCCCAACAATGTTTTCATTAGTTTCGCTCACTCTCGAAATCAAGCATTTTACAGCAGGTTGGAGCAGCCTGTATCTCAGCACAGGAATAAGGTAGGGAAGAATTCTAAGGATCATTTTGACTGCCTCCAGAAGTTAGATCAGATGGCCAATGCAATTTGGTGCTAGGCCTTTCCCTTTAGGTTTTACCCCAACAATGTTTTCATTAGTTTCACTCACTCTCGAAATCAAGCATTTTACAGCAGGTTGGAGCAGCCTGTATCTCAGCACAGGAATAAGGTAGGGAAGAATTCTAAGGATCATTTTGACTGCCTCCAGAAGTTAGATCAGATGGCCAATGCAATTTGGTGCTAGGCCTTTCCCTTTAGGTTTTACCCCAACAATGTTTTCATTAGTTTCGCTCACTCTCGAAATCAAGCATTTTACAGCAGGTTGGAGCAGCCTGTATCTCAGCACAGGAATAAGGTAGGGAAGAATTCAAATACTCATTTTGACTGCCTCCAGAAGTTAGATCAGATGGCCAATGCAATTTGGTGCTAGGCCTTTCCCTTTAGGTTTTACCCCAACAATGTTTTCATTAGTTTCGCTCACTCTCGAAATCAAGCATTTTACAGCAGGTTGGAGCAGCCTGTATCTCAGCACAGGAATAAGGTAGGGAAGAATTCAAATACTCATTTTGACTGCCTCCAGAAGTTAGATCAGATGGCAAATTGTATTTGGTGCTAGGTCTTTCCCTTTAGGTTTTACCCCAACAATGTTTTCATTTGTTTCGCTCACTCTCGAAATCATTTTACAGCAGGTTGGAGCAGCCTGTATCTCAGCACAGGAATAAGGTAGGGAAGAATTCTAAGGATCATTTTGACTGCCTCCAGAAGTTAGATCAGATGGCAAATTGTATTTGGTGCTAGGTCTTTCCCTTTAGGTTTTACCCCAACAATGTTTTCATTAGTTTTGCTCACTCTCGAAATCAAGCATTTTACAGCAGGTTGGAGCAGCCTGTATCTCAGCACAGGAATAAGGTAGGGAAGAATTCTAAGGATCATTTTGACTGCCTCCAGAAGTTAGATCAGATGGCCAATGCAATTTGGTGCTAGGTCTTTCCCTTTAGGTTTTACCCCAACAATGTTTTCATTAGTTTCGCTCACTCTCGAAATCAAGCATTTTACAGCAGGTTGGAGCAGCCTGTATCTCAGCACAGGAATAAGGTAGGGAAGAATTCTAAGGATCATTTTGACTGCCTCCAGAAGTTAGATCAGATGGCAAATTGTATTTGGTGCTAGGTCTTTCCCTTTAGGTTTTACCCCAACAATGTTTTCATTAGTTTCGCTCACTCTCGAAATCAAGCATTTTACAGCAGGTTGGAGCAGCCTGTATCTCAGCACAGGAATAAGGTAGGGAAGAATTCAAATACTCATTTTGACTGCCTCCAGAAGTTAGATCAGATGGCCAATGCAATTTGGTGCTAGGCCTTTCCCTTTAGGTTTTACCCCAACAATGTTTTCATTAGTTTCGCTCACTCTCGAAATCAAGCATTTTACAGCAGGTTGGAGCAGCCTGTATCTCAGCACAGGAATAAGGTAGGGAAGAATTCTAAGGATCATTTTGACTGCCTCCAGAAGTTAGATCAGATGGCAAATTGTATTTGGTGCTAGGTCTTTCCCTTTAGGTTTTACCCCAACAATGTTTTCATTAGTTTCGCTCACTCTCGAAATCAAGCATTTTACAGCAGGTTGGAGCAGCCTGTATCTCAGCACAGGAATAAGGTAGGGAAGAATTCAAATACTCATTTTGACTGCCTCCAGAAGTTAGATCAGATGGCCAATGCAATTTGGTGCTAGGCCTTTCCCTTTAGGTTTTACCCCAACAATGTTTTCATTAGTTTCGCTCACTCTCGAAATCAAGCATTTTACAGCAGGTTGGAGCAGCCTGTATCTCAGCACAGGAATAAGGTAGGGAAGAATTCTAAGGATCATTTTGACTGCCTCCAGAAGTTAGATCAGATGGCAAATTGTATTTGGTGCTAGGTCTTTCCCTTTAGGTTTTACCCCAACAATGTTTTCATTAGTTTCGCTCACTCTCGAAATCAAGCATTTTACAGCAGGTTGGAGCAGCCTGTATCTCAGCACAGGAATAAAGTAGGGAAGAATTCTAAGGATCATTTTGACTGCCACCAGAAGTTAGATCAGATGGCAAATTGTATTTGGTGCTAGGTCTTTCCCTTTAGGTTTTACCCCAACAATGTTTTCATTAGTTTCGCTCACTCTCGAAATCAAGCATTTTACAGCAGGTTGGAGCAGCCTGTATCTCAGCACAGGAATAAAGTAGGGAAGAATTCTAAGGATCATTTTGACTGCCACCAGAAGTTAGATCAGATGGCAAATTGTATTTGGTGCTAGGTCTTTCCCTTTAGGTTTTACCCCAACAATGTTTTCATTAGTTTCGCTCACTCTCGAAATCAAGCATTTTACAGCAGGTTGGAGCAGCCTGTATCTCAGCACAGGAATAAGGTAGGGAAGAATTCAAATACTCATTTTGACTGCCTCCAGAAGTTAGATCAGATGGCAAATTGTATTTGGTGCTAGGTCTTTCCCTTTAGGTTTTACCCCAACAATGTTTTCATTAGTTTCGCTCACTCTCGAAATCAAGCATTTTACAGCAGGTTGGAGCAGCCTGTATCTCAGCACAGGAATAAGGTAGGGAAGAATTCTAAGGATCATTTTGACTGCCTCCAGAAGTTAGATCAGATGGCAAATTGTATTTGGTGCTAGGTCTTTCCCTTTAGGTTTTACCCCAACAATGTTTTCATTAGTTTCGCTCACTCTCGAAATCAAGCATTTTACAGCAGGTTGGAGCAGCCTGTATCTCAGCACAGGAATAAAGTAGGGAAGAATTCTAAGGATCATTTTGACTGCCTCCAGAAGTTAGATCAGATGGCAAATTGTATTTCGTGCTAGATCTTTCCCTTTAGGTTTTACCCCAACAATGTTTTCATTAGTTTCGCTCACTCTCGAAATCAAGCATTTTACAGCAGGTTGGAGCAGCCTGTATCTCAGCACAGGAATAAGGTAGGGAAGAATTCTAAGGATCATTTTGACTGCCTCCAGAAGTTAGATCAGATGGCAAATTCTATTTGGTGCTAGGTCTTTCCCTTTAGGTTTTACCCCAACAATGTTTTCATTAGTTTCGCTCACTCTCGAAATCAAGCATTTTACAGCAGGTTGGAGCAGCCTGTATCTCAGCACAGGAATAAGGTCGGGAAGAATTCTAAGGATCATTTTGACTGTCTCCAGAAGTTAGATCAGATGGCAAATTGTATTTGGTGCTAGGTCTTTCCCTTTAGGTTTTACCCCAACAATGTTTTCATTAGTTTCGCTCACTCTCGAAATCAAGCATTTTACAGCAGGTTGGAGCAGCCTGTATCTCAGCACAGGAATAAGGTAGGGAAGAATTCTAAGGATCATTTTGACTGCCTCCAGAAGTTAGATCAGATGGCAAATTGTATTTGGTGCTAGGTCTTTCCCTTTAGGTTTTACCCCAACAATGTTTTCATTAGTTTCGCTCACTCTCGAAATCAAGCATTTTACAGCAGGTTGGAGCAGCCTGTATCTCAGCACAGGAATAAGGTAGGGAAGAATTCTAAGGATCATTTTGACTGCCTCCAGAAGTTAGATCAGATGGCAAATTGTATTTGGTGCTAGGTCTTTCCCTTTAGGTTTTACCCCAACAATGTTTTCATTAGTTTCGCTCACTCTCGAAATCAAGCATTTTACAGCAGGTTGGAGCAGCCTGTATCTCAGCACAGGAATAAAGTAGGGAAGAATTCTAAGGATCATTTTGACTGCCTCCAGAAGTTAGATCAGATGGCAAATTGTATTTGGTGCTAGGTCTTTCCCTTTAGGTTTTACCCCAACAATGTTTTCATTAGTTTCGCTCACTCTCGAAATCAAGCATTTTACAGCAGGTTGGAGCAGCCTGTATCTCAGCACAGGAATAAGGTAGGGAAGAATTCTAAGGATCATTTTGACTGCCTCCAGAAGTTAGATCAGATGGCAAATTGTATTTGGTGCTAGGTCTTTCCCTTTAGGTTTTACCCCAACAATGTTTTCATTAGTTTCGCTCACTCTCGAAATCAAGCATTTTACAGCAGGTTGGAGCAGCCTGTATCTCAGCACAGGAATAAGGTAGGGAAGAATTCTAAGGATCATTTTGACTGCCTCCAGAAGTTAGATCAGATGGCAAATTGTATTTGGTGCTAGGTCTTTCCCTTTAGGTTTTACCCCAACAATGTTTTCATTAGTTTCGCTCACTCTCGAAATGAAGCATTTTACAGCAGGTTGGAGCAGCCTGTATCTCAGCACAGGAATAAGGTCGGGAAGAATTCTAAGGATCATTTTGACTGCCTCCAGAAGTTAGATCAGATGGCCAATAGTATTTGGTGCTAGGTCTTTCCCTTTAGGTTTTACCCCAACAATGTTTTCATTAGTTTCGCTCACTCTCGAAAACAAGCATTTTACAGCAGGTTGGAGCAGCCTGTATCTCAGCACAGGAATAAGGTAGGGAAGAATTCTAAGGATCATTTTGACTGCCTCCAGAAGTTAGATCAAATGGCAAATTGTATTTGGTGCTAGGTCTTTCCCTTTAGGTTTTACCCCAACAATGTTTTCATTAGTTTCGCTCACTCTCGAAATCAAGCATTTTACAGCAGGTTGGAGCAGCCTGTATCTCAGCACAGGAATAAAGTAGGGAAGAATTCTAAGGATCATTTTGACTGCCACCAGAAGTTAGATCAGATGGCAAATTGTATTTGGTGCTAGGTCTTTCCCTTTAGGTTTTACCCCAACAATGTTTTCATTAGTTTCGCTCACTCTCGAAATCAAGCATTTTACAGCAGGTTGGAGCAGCCTGTATCTCAGCACAGGAATAAGGTAGGGAAGAATTCAAATACTCATTTTGACTGCCTCCAGAAGTTAGATCAGATGGCAAATTGTATTTGGTGCTAGGTCTTTCCCTTTAGGTTTTACCCCAACAATGTTTTCATTAGTTTCGCTCACTCTCGAAATCAAGCATTTTACAGCAGGTTGGAGCAGCCTGTATCTCAGCACAGGAATAAGGTAGGGAAGAATTCTAAGGATCATTTTGACTGCCTCCAGAAGTTAGATCAGATGGCCAATGCAATTTGGTGCTAGGCCTTTCCCTTTAGGTTTTACCCCAACAATGTTTTCATTAGTTTCGCTCACTCTCGAAATCAAGCATTTTACAGCAGGTTGGAGCAGCCTGTATCTCAGCACAGGAATAAGGTAGGGAAGAATTCAAATACTCATTTTGACTGCCTCCAGAAGTTAGATCAGATGGCCAATGCAATTTGGTGCTAGGTCTTTCCCTTTAGGTTTTACCCCAACAATGTTTTCATTAGTTTCGCTCACTCTCGAAATCAAGCATTTTACAGCAGGTTGGAGCAGCCTGTATCTCAGCACAGGAATAAGGTAGGGAAGAATTCTAAGGATCATTTTGACTGCCTCCAGAAGTTAGATCAGATGGCCAATGCAATTTGGTGCTAGGCCTTTCCCTTTAGGTTTTACCCCAACAATGTTTTCATTAGTTTCACTCACTCTCGAAATCAAGCATTTTACAGCAGGTTGGAGCAGCCTGTATCTCAGCACAGGAATAAGGTAGGGAAGAATTCTAAGGATCATTTTGACTGCCTCCAGAAGTTAGATCAGATGGCCAATGCAATTTGGTGCTAGGCCTTTCCCTTTAGGTTTTACCCCAACAATGTTTTCATTAGTTTCGCTCACTCTCGAAATCAAGCATTTTACAGCAGGTTGGAGCAGCCTGTATCTCAGCACAGGAATAAGGTAGGGAAGAATTCAAATACTCATTTTGACTGCCTCCAGAAGTTAGATCAGATGGCCAATGCAATTTGGTGCTAGGCCTTTCCCTTTAGGTTTTACCCCAACAATGTTTTCATTAGTTTCGCTCACTCTCGAAATCAAGCATTTTACAGCAGGTTGGAGCAGCCTGTATCTCAGCACAGGAATAAGGTAGGGAAGAATTCAAATACTCATTTTGACTGCCTCCAGAAGTTAGATCAGATGGCAAATTGTATTTGGTGCTAGGTCTTTCCCTTTAGGTTTTACCCCAACAATGTTTTCATTTGTTTCGCTCACTCTCGAAATCATTTTACAGCAGGTTGGAGCAGCCTGTATCTCAGCACAGGAATAAGGTAGGGAAGAATTCTAAGGATCATTTTGACTGCCTCCAGAAGTTAGATCAGATGGCAAATTGTATTTGGTGCTAGGTCTTTCCCTTTAGGTTTTACCCCAACAATGTTTTCATTAGTTTTGCTCACTCTCGAAATCAAGCATTTTACAGCAGGTTGGAGCAGCCTGTATCTCAGCACAGGAATAAGGTAGGGAAGAATTCTAAGGATCATTTTGACTGCCTCCAGAAGTTAGATCAGATGGCCAATGCAATTTGGTGCTAGGTCTTTCCCTTTAGGTTTTACCCCAACAATGTTTTCATTAGTTTCGCTCACTCTCGAAATCAAGCATTTTACAGCAGGTTGGAGCAGCCTGTATCTCAGCACAGGAATAAGGTAGGGAAGAATTCTAAGGATCATTTTGACTGCCTCCAGAAGTTAGATCAGATGGCAAATTGTATTTGGTGCTAGGTCTTTCCCTTTAGGTTTTACCCCAACAATGTTTTCATTAGTTTCGCTCACTCTCGAAATCAAGCATTTTACAGCAGGTTGGAGCAGCCTGTATCTCAGCACAGGAATAAGGTAGGGAAGAATTCAAATACTCATTTTGACTGCCTCCAGAAGTTAGATCAGATGGCCAATGCAATTTGGTGCTAGGCCTTTCCCTTTAGGTTTTACCCCAACAATGTTTTCATTAGTTTCGCTCACTCTCGAAATCAAGCATTTTACAGCAGGTTGGAGCAGCCTGTATCTCAGCACAGGAATAAGGTAGGGAAGAATTCTAAGGATCATTTTGACTGCCTCCAGAAGTTAGATCAGATGGCAAATTGTATTTGGTGCTAGGTCTTTCCCTTTAGGTTTTACCCCAACAATGTTTTCATTAGTTTCGCTCACTCTCGAAATCAAGCATTTTACAGCAGGTTGGAGCAGCCTGTATCTCAGCACAGGAATAAGGTAGGGAAGAATTCAAATACTCATTTTGACTGCCTCCAGAAGTTAGATCAGATGGCCAATGCAATTTGGTGCTAGGCCTTTCCCTTTAGGTTTTACCCCAACAATGTTTTCATTAGTTTCGCTCACTCTCGAAATCAAGCATTTTACAGCAGGTTGGAGCAGCCTGTATCTCAGCACAGGAATAAGGTAGGGAAGAATTCAAATACTCATTTTGACTGCCTCCAGAAGTTAGATCAGATGGCCAATGCAATTTGGTGCTAGGCCTTTCCCTTTAGGTTTTACCCCAACAATGTTTTCATTAGTTTCGCTCACTCTCGAAATCAAGCATTTTACAGCAGGTTGGAGCAGCCTGTATCTCAGCACAGGAATAAGGTAGGGAAGAATTCTAAGGATCATTTTGACTGCCTCCAGAAGTTAGATCAGATGGCAAATTGTATTTGGTGCTAGGTCTTTCCCTTTAGGTTTTACCCCAACAATGTTTTCATTAGTTTCGCTCACTCTCGAAATCAAGCATTTTACAGCAGGTTGGAGCAGCCTGTATCTCAGCACAGGAATAAAGTAGGGAAGAATTCTAAGGATCATTTTGACTGCCACCAGAAGTTAGATCAGATGGCAAATTGTATTTGGTGCTAGGTCTTTCCCTTTAGGTTTTACCCCAACAATGTTTTCATTAGTTTCGCTCACTCTCGAAATCAAGCATTTTACAGCAGGTTGGAGCAGCCTGTATCTCAGCACAGGAATAAAGTAGGGAAGAATTCTAAGGATCATTTTGACTGCCACCAGAAGTTAGATCAGATGGCAAATTGTATTTGGTGCTAGGTCTTTCCCTTTAGGTTTTACCCCAACAATGTTTTCATTAGTTTCGCTCACTCTCGAAATCAAGCATTTTACAGCAGGTTGGAGCAGCCTGTATCTCAGCACAGGAATAAGGTAGGGAAGAATTCAAATACTCATTTTGACTGCCTCCAGAAGTTAGATCAGATGGCAAATTGTATTTGGTGCTAGGTCTTTCCCTTTAGGTTTTACCCCAACAATGTTTTCATTAGTTTCGCTCACTCTCGAAATCAAGCATTTTACAGCAGGTTGGAGCAGCCTGTATCTCAGCACAGGAATAAGGTAGGGAAGAATTCTAAGGATCATTTTGACTGCCTCCAGAAGTTAGATCAGATGGCAAATTGTATTTGGTGCTAGGTCTTTCCCTTTAGGTTTTACCCCAACAATGTTTTCATTAGTTTCGCTCACTCTCGAAATCAAGCATTTTACAGCAGGTTGGAGCAGCCTGTATCTCAGCACAGGAATAAAGTAGGGAAGAATTCTAAGGATCATTTTGACTGCCTCCAGAAGTTAGATCAGATGGCAAATTGTATTTCGTGCTAGATCTTTCCCTTTAGGTTTTACCCCAACAATGTTTTCATTAGTTTCGCTCACTCTCGAAATCAAGCATTTTACAGCAGGTTGGAGCAGCCTGTATCTCAGCACAGGAATAAGGTAGGGAAGAATTCTAAGGATCATTTTGACTGCCTCCAGAAGTTAGATCAGATGGCAAATTCTATTTGGTGCTAGGTCTTTCCCTTTAGGTTTTACCCCAACAATGTTTTCATTAGTTTCGCTCACTCTCGAAATCAAGCATTTTACAGCAGGTTGGAGCAGCCTGTATCTCAGCACAGGAATAAGGTCGGGAAGAATTCTAAGGATCATTTTGACTGTCTCCAGAAGTTAGATCAGATGGCAAATTGTATTTGGTGCTAGGTCTTTCCCTTTAGGTTTTACCCCAACAATGTTTTCATTAGTTTCGCTCACTCTCGAAATCAAGCATTTTACAGCAGGTTGGAGCAGCCTGTATCTCAGCACAGGAATAAGGTAGGGAAGAATTCTAAGGATCATTTTGACTGCCTCCAGAAGTTAGATCAGATGGCAAATTGTATTTGGTGCTAGGTCTTTCCCTTTAGGTTTTACCCCAACAATGTTTTCATTAGTTTCGCTCACTCTCGAAATCAAGCATTTTACAGCAGGTTGGAGCAGCCTGTATCTCAGCACAGGAATAAGGTAGGGAAGAATTCTAAGGATCATTTTGACTGCCTCCAGAAGTTAGATCAGATGGCAAATTGTATTTGGTGCTAGGTCTTTCCCTTTAGGTTTTACCCCAACAATGTTTTCATTAGTTTCGCTCACTCTCGAAATCAAGCATTTTACAGCAGGTTGGAGCAGCCTGTATCTCAGCACAGGAATAAAGTAGGGAAGAATTCTAAGGATCATTTTGACTGCCTCCAGAAGTTAGATCAGATGGCAAATTGTATTTGGTGCTAGGTCTTTCCCTTTAGGTTTTACCCCAACAATGTTTTCATTAGTTTCGCTCACTCTCGAAATCAAGCATTTTACAGCAGGTTGGAGCAGCCTGTATCTCAGCACAGGAATAAGGTAGGGAAGAATTCTAAGGATCATTTTGACTGCCTCCAGAAGTTAGATCAGATGGCAAATTGTATTTGGTGCTAGGTCTTTCCCTTTAGGTTTTACCCCAACAATGTTTTCATTAGTTTCGCTCACTCTCGAAATCAAGCATTTTACAGCAGGTTGGAGCAGCCTGTATCTCAGCACAGGAATAAGGTAGGGAAGAATTCAAAAACTCATTTTGACTGCCTCCAGAAGTTAGATCAGATGGCAAATTGTATTTGGTGCTAGGCCTTTCCCTTTAGGTTTTACCCCAACAATGTTTTCATTAGTTTCGCTCACTCTCGAAATCAAGCATTTTACAGCAGGTTGGAGCAGCCTGTATCTCAGCACAGGAATAAGGTAGGGAAGAATTCTAAGGATCATTTTGACTGCCTCCAGAAGTTAGATCAGATGGCCAATGCAATTTGGTGCTAGGTCTTTCCCTTTAGGTTTTACCCCAACAATGTTTTCATTAGTTTCGCTCACTCTCGAAATCAAGCATTTTACAGCAGGTTGGAGCAGCCTGTATCTCAGCACAGGAATAAGGTAGGGAAGAATTCTAAGGATCATTTTGACTGCCTCCAGAAGTTAGATCAAATGGCAAATTGTATTTGGTGCTAGGTCTTTCCCTTTAGGTTTTACCCCAACAATGTTTTCATTAGTTTCGCTCACTCTCGAAATCAAGCATTTTACAGCAGGTTGGAGCAGCCTGTATCTCAGCACAGGAATAAAGTAGGGAAGAATTCTAAGGATCATTTTGACTGCCACCAGAAGTTAGATCAGATGGCAAATTGTATTTGGTGCTAGGTCTTTCCCTTTAGGTTTTACCCCAACAATGTTTTCATTAGTTTCGCTCACTCTCGAAATCAAGCATTTTACAGCAGGTTGGAGCAGCCTGTATCTCAGCACAGGAATAAGGTAGGGAAGAATTCAAATACTCATTTTGACTGCCTCCAGAAGTTAGATCAGATGGCAAATTGTATTTGGTGCTAGGTCTTTCCCTTTAGGTTTTACCCCAACAATGTTTTCATTAGTTTCGCTCACTCTCGAAATCAAGCATTTTACAGCAGGTTGGAGCAGCCTGTATCTCAGCACAGGAATAAGGTAGGGAAGAATTCTAAGGATCATTTTGACTGCCTCCAGAAGTTAGATCAGATGGCAAATTGTATTTGGTGCTAGGTCTTTCCCTTTAGGTTTTACCCCAACAATGTTTTCATTAGTTTCGCTCACTCTCGAAATCAAGCATTTTACAGCAGGTTGGAGCAGCCTGTATCTCAGCACAGGAATAAAGTAGGGAAGAATTCTAAGGATCATTTTGACTGCCTCCAGAAGTTAGATCAGATGGCAAATTGTATTTCGTGCTAGGTCTTTCCCTTTGAGGTTTTACCCCAACAATGTTTTCATTAGTTTCGCTCACTCTCGAAATCAAGCATTTTACAGCAGGTTGGAGCAGCCTGTATCTCAGCACAGGAATAAAGTAGGGAAGAATTCTAAGGATCATTTTGACTGCCTCCAGAAGTTAGATCAGATGGCAAATTGTATTTGGTGCTAGACCTTTCCCTTTAGGTTTTACCCCAACAATGTTTTCATTAGTTTCGCTCACTCTCGAAATCAAGCATTTTACAGCAGGTTGGAGCAGCCTGTATCTCAGCACAGGAATAAGGTCGGGAAGAATTCTAAGGATCATTTTGACTGTCTCCAGAAGTTAGATCAGATGGCAAATTGTATTTGGTGCTAGGTCTTTCCCTTTAGGTTTTACCCCAACAATGTTTTCATTAGTTTCGCTCACTCTCGAAATCAAGCATTTTACAGCAGGTTGGAGCAGCCTGTATCTCAGCACAGGAATAAGGTAGGGAAGAATTCTAAGGATCATTTTGACTGCCTCCAGAAGTTAGATCAGATGGCAAATTGTATTTGGTGCTAGGTCTTTCCCTTTAGGTTTTACCCCAACAATGTTTTCATTAGTTTCGCTCACTCTCGAAATCAAGCATTTTACAGCAGGTTGGAGCAGCCTGTATCTCAGCACAGGAATAAGGTAGGGAAGAATTCTAAGGATCATTTTGACTGCCTCCAGAAGTTAGATCAGATGGCAAATTGTATTTGGTGCTAGGTCTTTCCCTTTAGGTTTTACCCCAACAATGTTTTCATTAGTTTCGCTCACTCTCGAAATCAAGCATTTTACAGCAGGTTGGAGCAGCCTGTATCTCAGCACAGGAATAAGGTAGGGAAGAATTCTAAGGATCATTTTGACTGCCTCCAGAAGTTAGATCAGATGGCAAATTGTATTTGGTGCTAGGTCTTTCCCTTTAGGTTTTACCCCAACAATGTTTTCATTAGTTTCGCTCACTCTCGAAATCAAGCATTTTACAGCAGGTTGGAGCAGCCTGTATCTCAGCACAGGAATAAGGTAGGGAAGAATTCTAAGGATCATTTTGACTGCCTCCAGAAGTTAGATCAGATGGCAAATTGTATTTGGTGCTAGGTCTTTCCCTTTAGGTTTTACCCCAACAATGTTTTTCATTAGTTTCGCTCACTCTCGAAATCAAGCATTTTACAGCAGGTTGGAGCAGCCTGTATCTCAGCACAGGAATAAAGTAGGGAAGAATTCTAAGGATCATTTTGACTGCCTCCAGAAGTTAGATCAGATGGCCAATGCAATTTGGTGCTAGACCTTTCCCTTTAGGTTTTTACCCCAACAATGTTTCTTAGTTTCGCTCACTCTCGAAATCAAGCATTTTACAGCAGGTTGGAGCAGCCTGTATCTCAGCAAAGGAATAAGGTCGGGAAGAATTCTAAGGATCATTTTGACTGCCTCCAGAAGTTAGATCAGATGGCAAATTGTATTTGGTGCTAGGTCTTTCCCTTTAGGTTTTACCCCAACAATGTTTTCATTAGTTTCGCTCACTCTCGAAATCAAGCATTTTACAGCAGGTTGGAGCAGCCTGTATCTCAGCACAGGAATAAAGTAGGGAAGAATTCTAAGGATCATTTTGACTGCCTCCAGAAGTTAGATCAGATGGCAAATTGTATTTGGTGCTAGACCTTTCCCTTTAGGTTTTACCCAACAATGTTTTCATTAGTTTCGCTCACTCTCGAAATCAAGCATTTTACAGCAGGTTGGAGCAGCCTGTATCTCAGCAAAGGAATAAGGTCGGGAAGAATTCTAAGGATCATTTTGACTGCCTCCAGAAGTTAGATCAGATGGCAAATTGTATTTGGTGCTAGGTCTTTCCCTTTAGGTTTTACCCCAACAATGTTTTCATTAGTTTCGCTCACTCTCGAAATCAAGCATTTTACAGCAGGTTGGAGCAGCCTGTATCTCAGCACAGGAATAAAGTAGGGAAGAATTCTAAGGATCATTTTGACTGCCTCCAGAAGTTAGATCAGATGGCAAATTGTATTTGGTGCTAGGTCTTTCCCTTTAGGTTTTACCCCAACAATGTTTTCATTAGTTTCGCTCACTCTCGAAATCAAGCATTTTACAGCAGGTTGGAGCAGCCTGTATCTCAGCACAGGAATAAGGTCGGGAAGAATTCTAAGGATCATTTTGACTGCCTCCAGAAGTTAGATCAGATGGCAAATTGTATTTGGTGCTAGGTCTTTCCCTTTAGGTTTTACCCCAACAATGTTTTCATTAGTTTCGCTCACTCTCGAAATCAAGCATTTTACAGCAGGTTGGAGCAGCCTGTATCTCAGCACAGGAATAAAGTAGGGAAGAATTCTAAGGATCATTTTGACTGCCTCCAGAAGTTAGATCAGATGGCAAATTGTATTTGGTGCTAGGTCTTTCCCTTTAGGTTTTACCCCAACAATGTTTTCATTAGTTTCGCTCACTCTCGAAATCAAGCATTTTACAGCAGGTTGGAGCAGCCTGTATCTCAGCACAGGAATAAGGTCGGGAAGAATTCTAAGGATCATTTTGACTGTCTCCAGAAGTTAGATCAGATGGCAAATTGTATTTGGTGCTAGGTCTTTCCCTTTAGGTTTTTACCCCAACAATGTTTTCATTAGTTTCGCTCACTCTCGAAATCAAGCATTTTACAGCAGGTTGGAGCAGCCTGTATCTCAGCACAGGAATAAGGTAGGGAAGATTCTAAGGATCATTTGACTGCCTCCAGAAGTTAGATCAGATGGCAAATTGTATTTGGTGCTAGGTCTTTCCCTTTAGGTTTTACCCCAACAATGTTTTCATTAGTTTCGCTCACTCTCGAAATCAAGCATTTTACAGCAGGTTGGAGCAGCTGTATCTCAGCACAGGAATAAAGTAAGGAAGAATTCTAAGGATCATTTTGACTGCCTCCAGAAGTTAGATCAGATGGCAAATTGTATTTGGTGCTAGACCTTTCCCTTTAGGTTTTACCCCAACAATGTTTTCATTAGTTTCGCTCACTCTCGAAATCAAGCATTTTACAGCAGGTTGGAGCAGCCTGTATCTCAGCACAGAATAAGGTAGGGAAGAATTCAAATACTCATTTTGACTGCCTCCAGAAGTTAGATCAGATGGCAAATTGTATTTGGTGCTAGGTCTTTCCTTTTAGGTTTTACCCCAACAATGTTTTCATTAGTTTCGCTCACTCTCGAAATCAAGCATTTTACAGCAGGTTGGAGCATCCTGTATCTCAGCACAGGAATAAGGTCGGGAAGAATTCTAAGGATCATTTTGACTGCCTCCAGAAGTTAGATCAGATGGCAAATTGTATTTGGTGCTAGGTCTTTCCCTTTAGGTTTTACCCCAACAATGTTTTCATTAGTTTCGCTCACTCTCGAAATCAAGCATTTTACAGCAGGTTGGAGCAGCCTGTATCTCAGCACAGGAATAAAGTAGGGAAAGAATTCTAAGGATCATTTTGACTGCCTCCAGAAGTTAGATCAGATGGCAAATTGTATTTGGTGCTAGGTCTTTCTCTTTAGGTTTTACCCCAACAATGTTTTCATTAGTTTCGATCACTCTCGAAATCAAGCATTTTACAGCAGGTTGGAGCAGCCTGTATCTCAGCACAGGAATAAGGTAGGGAAGAATTCTAAGGATCATTTTGACTGCCTCCAGAAGTTAGATCAGATGGCCAATGCAATTTGGTGCTAGGCCTTTCCCTTTAGGTTTTACCCCAACAATGTTTTCATTAGTTTCGCTCACTCTCGAAATCAAGCATTTTACAGCAGGTTGGAGCAGCCTGTATCTCAGCACAGGAATAAGGTAGGGAAGAATTCTAAGGATCATTTTGACTGCCTCCAGAAGTTAGATCAGATGGCCAATGCAATTTGGTGCTAGGTCTTTCCCTTTAGGTTTTACCCCAACAATGTTTTCATTAGTTTCGCTCACTCTCGAAATCAAGCATTTTACAGCAGGTTGGAGCAGCCTGTATCTCAGCACAGGAATAAGGTAGGGAAGAATTCAAATACTCATTTTGACTGCCTCCAGAAGTTAGATCAGATGGCCAATGCAATTTGGTGCTAGGCCTTTCCCTTTAGGTTTTACCCCAACAATGTTTTCATTAGTTTCGCTCACTCTCGAAATCAAGCATTTTACAGCAGGTTGGAGCAGCCTGTATCTCAGCACAGGAATAAGGTATTGAAGAATTCTAAGGATCATTTTGACTGCCTCCAGAAGTTAGATCAGATGGCCAATGCAATTTGGTGCTAGGCCTTTCCCTTTAGGTTTTACCCCAACAATGTTTTCATTAGTTTCGCTCACTCTCGAAATCAAGCATTTTACAGCAGGTTGGAGCAGCCTGTATCTCAGCACAGGAATAAGGTAGGGAAGAATTCTAAGGATCATTTTGACTGCCTCCAGAAGTTAGATCAGATGGCAAATTGTATTTGGTGCTAGGTCTTTCCCTTTAGGTTTTACCCCAACAATGTTTTCATTAGTTTCGCTCACTCTCGAAATCAAGCATTTTACAGCAGGTTGGAGCAGCCTGTATCTCAGCACAGGAATAAGGTAGGGAAGAATTCTAAGGATCATTTTGACTGCCTCCAGAAGTTAGATCAGATGGCAAATTGTATTTGGTGCTAGACCTTTCCCTTTAGGTTTTACCCCAACAATGTTTTCATTAGTTTCGATCACTCTCGAAATCAAGCATTTTACAGCAGGTTGGAGCAGCCTGTATCTCAGCACAGGAATAAGGTTGGGAAGAATTCAAATACTCATTTTGACTGCCTCCAGAAGTTAGATCAGATGGCCAATGCAATTTGGTGCTAGGCCTTTCCCTTTAGGTTTTACCCCAACAATGTTTTCATTAGTTTCGCTCACTCTCGAAATCAAGCATTTTACAGCAGGTTGGAGCAGCCTGTATCTCAGCACAGGAATAAGGTAGGGAAGAATTCTAAGGATCATTTTGACTGCCTCCAGAAGTTAGATCAGATGGCAAATTGTATTTGGTGCTAGGTCTTTCCCTTTAGGTTTTACCCCAACAATGTTTTCATTAGTTTCGCTCACTCTCGAAATCAAGCATTTTACAGCAGGTTGGAGCAGCCTGTATCTCAGCACAGGAATAAGGTAGGGAAGAATTCAAATACTCATTTTGACTGCCTCCAGAAGTTAGATCAGATGGCAAATTGTATTTGGTGCTAGGTCTTTCCCTTTAGGTTTTACCCCAACAATGTTTTCATTAGTTTCGCTCACTCTCGAAATCAAGCATTTTACAGCAGGTTGGAGCAGCCTGTATCTCAGCACAGGAATAAGGTAGGGAAGAATTCTAAGGATCATTTTGACTGCCTCCAGAAGTTAGATCAGATGGCAAATTGTATTTGGTGCTAGGTCTTTCCCTTTAGGTTTTACCCCAACAATGTTTTCATTAGTTTCGCTCACTCTCGAAATCAAGCATTTTACAGCAGGTTGGAGCAGCCTGTATCTCAGCACAGGAATAAAGTAGGGAAGAATTCTAAGGATCATTTTGACTGCCTCCAGAAGTTAGATCAGATGGCAAATTGTATTTCGTGCTAGATCTTTCCCTTTAGGTTTTACCCCAACAATGTTTTCATTAGTTTCGCTCACTCTCGAAATCAAGCATTTTACAGCAGGTTGGAGCAGCCTGTATCTCAGCACAGGAATAAGGTAGGGAAGAATTCTAAGGATCATTTTGACTGCCTCCAGAAGTTAGATCAGATGGCAAATTGTATTTGGTGCTAGGTCTTTCCCTTTAGGTTTTACCCCAACAATGTTTTCATTAGTTTCGCTCACTCTCGAAATCAAGCATTTTACAGCAGGTTGGAGCAGCCTGTATCTCAGCACAGGAATAAAGTAGGGAAGAATTCTAAGGATCATTTTGACTGCCTCCAGAAGTTAGATCAGATGGCAAATTGTATTTGGTGCTAGACCTTTCCCTTTAGGTTTTACCCCAACAATGTTTTCATTAGTTTCGCTCACTCTCGAAATCAAGCATTTTACAGCAGGTTGGAGCAGCCTGTATCTCAGCACAGGAATAAGGTAGGGAAGAATTCTAAGGATCATTTTGACTGTCTCCAGAAGTTAGATCAGATGGCAAATTGTATTTGGTGCTAGGTCTTTCCCTTTAGGTTTTACCCCAACAATGTTTTCATTAGTTTCGCTCACTCTCGAAATCAAGCATTTTACAGCAGGTTGGAGCAGCCTGTATCTCAGCACAGGAATAAGGTAGGGAAGACTTCAAATACTCATTTTGACTGCCTCCAGAAGTTAGATCAGATGGCAAATTGTATTTGGTGCTAGGTCTTTCCCTTTAGGTTTTACCCCAACAATGTTTTCATTAGTTTCGCTCACTCTCGAAATCAAGCATTTTACAGCAGGTTGGAGCAGCCTGTATCTCAGCACAGGAATAAAGTAGGGAAGAATTCTAAGGATCATTTTGACTGCCTCCAGAAGTTAGATCAGATGGCAAATTGTATTTGGTGCTAGGTCTTTCCCTTTAGGTTTTACCCCAACAATGTTTTCATTAGTTTCGCTCACTCTCGAAATCAAGCATTTTACAGCAGGTTGGAGCAGCCTGTATCTCAGCACAGGAATAAGGTAGGGAAGAATTCAAATACTCATTTTGACTGCCTCCAGAAGTTAGATCAGATGGCAAATTGTATTTGGTGCTAGGTCTTTCCCTTTAGGTTTTACCCCAACAATGTTTTCATTAGTTTCGCTCACTCTCGAAATCAAGCATTTTACAGCAGGTTGGAGCAGCCTGTATCTCAGCACAGGAATAAGGTAGGGAAGAATTCTAAGGATCATTTTGACTGCCTCCAGAAGTTAGATCAGATGGCAAATTGTATTTGGTGCTAGGTCTTTCCCTTTAGGTTTTACCCCAACAATGTTTTCATTAGTTTCGCTCACTCTCGAAATCAAGCATTTTACAGCAGGTTGGAGCAGCCTGTATCTCAGCACAGGAATAAGGTAGGGAAGAATTCTAAGGATCATTTTGACTGCCTCCAGAAGTTAGATCAGATGGCAAATTGTATTTGGTGCTAGGTCTTTCCCTTTAGGTTTTACCCCAACAATGTTTTCATTAGTTTCGATCACTCTCGAAATCAAGCATTTTACAGCAGGTTGGAGCAGCCTGTATCTCAGCACAGGAATAAGGTTGGGAAGAATTCAAATACTCATTTTGACTGCCTCCAGAAGTTAGATCAGATGGCCAATGCAATTTGGTGCTAGGCCTTTCCCTTTAGGTTTTACCCCAACAATGTTTTCATTAGTTTCGCTCACTCTCGAAATCAAGCATTTTACAGCAGGTTGGAGCAGCCTGTATCTCAGCACAGGAATAAGGTAGGGAAGAATTCTAAGGATCATTTTGACTGCCTCCAGAAGTTAGATCAGATGGCAAATTGTATTTGGTGCTAGGTCTTTCCCTTTAGGTTTTACCCCAACAATGTTTTCATTAGTTTCGCTCACTCTCGAAATCAAGCATTTTACAGCAGGTTGGAGCAGCCTGTATCTCAGCACAGGAATAAGGTAGGGAAGAATTCAAATACTCATTTTGACTGCCTCCAGAAGTTAGATCAGATGGCAAATTGTATTTGGTGCTAGGTCTTTCCCTTTAGGTTTTACCCCAACAATGTTTTCATTAGTTTCGCTCACTCTCGAAATCAAGCATTTTACAGCAGGTTGGAGCAGCCTGTATCTCAGCACAGGAATAAGGTAGGGAAGAATTCTAAGGATCATTTTGACTGCCTCCAGAAGTTAGATCAGATGGCAAATTGTATTTGGTGCTAGGTCTTTCCCTTTAGGTTTTACCCCAACAATGTTTTCATTAGTTTCGCTCACTCTCGAAATCAAGCATTTTACAGCAGGTTGGAGCAGCCTGTATCTCAGCACAGGAATAAAGTAGGGAAGAATTCTAAGGATCATTTTGACTGCCTCCAGAAGTTAGATCAGATGGCAAATTGTATTTCGTGCTAGATCTTTCCCTTTAGGTTTTACCCCAACAATGTTTTCATTAGTTTCGCTCACTCTCGAAATCAAGCATTTTACAGCAGGTTGGAGCAGCCTGTATCTCAGCACAGGAATAAGGTAGGGAAGAATTCTAAGGATCATTTTGACTGCCTCCAGAAGTTAGATCAGATGGCAAATTGTATTTGGTGCTAGGTCTTTCCCTTTAGGTTTTACCCCAACAATGTTTTCATTAGTTTCGCTCACTCTCGAAATCAAGCATTTTACAGCAGGTTGGAGCAGCCTGTATCTCAGCACAGGAATAAAGTAGGGAAGAATTCTAAGGATCATTTTGACTGCCTCCAGAAGTTAGATCAGATGGCAAATTGTATTTGGTGCTAGACCTTTCCCTTTAGGTTTTACCCCAACAATGTTTTCATTAGTTTCGCTCACTCTCGAAATCAAGCATTTTACAGCAGGTTGGAGCAGCCTGTATCTCAGCACAGGAATAAGGTCGGGAAGAATTCTAAGGATCATTTTGACTGTCTCCAGAAGTTAGATCAGATGGCAAATTGTATTTGGTGCTAGGTCTTTCCCTTTAGGTTTTACCCCAACAATGTTTTCATTAGTTTCGCTCACTCTCGAAATCAAGCATTTTACAGCAGGTTGGAGCAGCCTGTATCTCAGCACAGGAATAAGGTAGGGAAGACTTCAAATACTCATTTTGACTGCCTCCAGAAGTTAGATCAGATGGCAAATTGTATTTGGTGCTAGGTCTTTCCCTTTAGGTTTTACCCCAACAATGTTTTCATTAGTTTCGCTCACTCTCGAAATCAAGCATTTTACAGCAGGTTGGAGCAGCCTGTATCTCAGCACAGGAATAAAGTAGGGAAGAATTCTAAGGATCATTTTGACTGCCTCCAGAAGTTAGATCAGATGGCAAATTGTATTTGGTGCTAGGTCTTTCCCTTTAGGTTTTACCCCAACAATGTTTTCATTAGTTTCGCTCACTCTCGAAATCAAGCATTTTACAGCAGGTTGGATCAGCCTGTATCTCAGCACAGGAATAAGGTAGGGAAGAATTCAAATACTCATTTTGACTGCCTCCAGAAGTTAGATCAGATGGCAAATTGTATTTGGTGCTAGGTCTTTCCCTTTAGGTTTTACCCCAACAATGTTTTCATTAGTTTCGCTCACTCTCGAAATCAAGCATTTTACAGCAGGTTGGAGCAGCCTGTATCTCAGCACAGGAATAAGGTAGGGAAGAATTCTAAGGATCATTTTGACTGCCTCCAGAAGTTAGATCAGATGGCAAATTGTATTTGGTGCTAGGTCTTTCCCTTTAGGTTTTACCCCAACAATGTTTTCATTAGTTTCGCTCACTCTCGAAATCAAGCATTTTACAGCAGGTTGGAGCAGCCTGTATCTCAGCACAGGAATAAAGTAGGGAAGAATTCTAAGGATCATTTTGACTGCCTCCAGAAGTTAGATCAGATGGCCAATGCAATTTGGTGCTAGACCTTTCCCTTTAGGTTTTACCCCAACAATGTTTTCATTAGTTTCGCTCACTCTCGAAATCAAGCATTTTACAGCAGGTTGGAGCAGCCTGTATCTCAGCAAAGGAATAAGGTCGGGAAGAATTCTAAGGATCATTTTGACCGTCTCCAGAAGTTAGATCAGATGGCAAATTGTATTTGGTGCTAGGTCTTTCCCTTTAGGTTTTACCCCAACAATGTTTTCATTAGTTTCGCTCACTCTCGAAATCAAGCATTTTACAGCAGGTTGGAGCAGCCTGTATCTCAGCACAGGAATAAGGTAGGGAAGAATTCTAAGGATCATTTTGACTGCCTCCAGAAGTTAGATCAGATGGCAAATTGGATTTGGTGCTAGGTCTTTCCCTTTAGGTTTTACCCCAACAATGTTTTCATTAGTTTCGCTCACTCTCGAAATCAAGCATTTTACAGCAGGTTGGAGCAGCCTGTATCTCAGCACAGGAATAAAGTAGGGAAGAATTCTAAGGATCATTTTGACTGCCTCCAGAAGTTAGATCAGATGGCAAATTGTATTTGGTGCTAGGTCTTTCCCTTTAGGTTTTACCACAACAATGTTTTCATTAGTTTCGCTCACTCTCGAAATCAAGCATTTTACAGCAGGTTGGAGCAGCCTGTATCTCAGCACAGGAATAAAGCAGGGAAGAATTCTAAGGATCATTTTGACTGCCTCCAGAAGTTAGATCAGATGGCAAATTGTATTTGGTGCTAGGTCTTTCCCTTTAGGTTTTACCCCAACAATGTTTTCATTAGTTTCGCTCACTCTCGAAATCAAGCATTTTACAGCAGGTTGGAGCAGCCTGTATCTCAGCACAGGAATAAGGTAGGGAAGAATTCAAATACTCATTTTGACTGCCTCCAGAAGTTAGATCAGATGGCAAATTGTATTTGGTGCTAGACCTTTCCCTTTAGGTTTTACCCCAACAATGTTTTCATTAGTTTCGCTCACTCTCGAAATCAAGCATTTTACAGCAGGTTGGAGCAGCCTGTATCTCAGCACAGGAATAAGGTAGGGAAGAATTCTAAGGATCATTTTGACTGCCTCCAGAAGTTAGATCAGATGGCAAATTGTATTTGGTGCTAGGTCTTTCCCTTTAGGTTTTACCCCCAACAATGTTTTCATTAGTTTCGCTCACTCTCGAAATCAAGCATTTTTACAGCAGGTTGGAGCAGCCTGTATCTCAGCACAGGAATAAGGTAGGAAGAATTCTAAGGATCATTTTGACTGCCTCCAGAAGTTAGATCAGATGGCAAATTGTATTTGGTGCTAGACCTTTCCCTTTAGGTTTTACCCCAACAATGTTTTCATTAGTTTCGCTCACTCTCGAAATCAAGCATTTTACAGCAGGTTGGAGCAGCCTGTATCTCAGCACAGGAATAAGGTCGGGAAGAATTCTAAGGATCATTTTGACTGTCTCCAGAAGTTAGATCAGATGGCAAATTGTATTTGGTGCTAGGTCTTTCCCTTTAGGTTTTACCCCAACAATGTTTTTCATTAGTTTCGCTCCACTCTCGAAATCAAGCATTTTACAGCAGGTTGGAGCAGCCTGTATCTCAGCACAGGAATACAGGTAGGGAAGAATTCTAAGGATCATTTTGACTGCCTCCAGAAGTTAGATCAGATGGCAAATTGTATTTGGTGCTAGGTCTTTCCCTTTAGGTTTTACCCCAACAATGTTTTCATTAGTTTCGCTCACTCTCGAAAATCAAGCATTTTACAGCAGGTTGGAGCAGCCTGTATCTCAGCACAGGAATAAAGTAGGGAAGAATTCTAAGGATCATTTTGACTGCCTCCAGAAGTTAGATCAGATGGCAAATTGGATTTGGTGCTAGGTCTTTCCCTTTAGGTTTTACCCCAACAATGTTTTCATTAGTTTCGCTCACTCTCGAAATCAAGCATTTTACAGCAGGTTGGAGCAGCCTGTATTCTCAGCACAGGAATAAGGTAGGGAAGAATTCAAATACTCATTTTGACTGCCTCCAGAAGTTAGATCAGATGGCAAATTGTATTTGGTGCTAGGTCTTTCCTTTTAGGTTTTACCCCAACAATGTTTTCATTAGTTTCGCTCACTCTCGAAATCAAGCATTTTACAGCAGGTTGGAGCAGCCTGTATCTCAGCACAGGAATAAGGTCGGGAAGAATTCTAAGGATCATTTTGACTGCCTCCAGAAGTTAGATCAGATGGCAAATTGTATTTGGTGCTAGGTCTTTCCCTTTAGGTTTTACCCCAACAATGTTTTCATTAGTTTCGCTCACTCTCGAAATCAAGCATTTTACAGCAGGTTGGAGCAGCCTGTATCTCAGCACAGGAATAAAGTAGGGAAGAATTCTAAGGATCATTTTGACTGCCTCCAGAAGTTAGATCAGATGGCAAATTGTATTTGGTGCTAGGTCTTTCCCTTTAGGTTTTACCCCAACAATGTTTTCATTAGTTTCGCTCACTCTCGAAAATCAAGCATTTTACAGCAGGTTGGAGCAGCCTGTATCTCAGCACAGGAATAAGGTAGGGAAGAATTCAAATACTCATTTTGACTGCCTCCAGAAGTTAGATCAGATGGCAAATTGTATTTGGTGCTAGACCTTTCCCTTTAGGTTTTACCCCAACAATGTTTTCATTAGTTTCGCTCACTCTCGAAATCAAGCATTTTACAGCAGGTTGGAGCAGCCTGTATCTCAGCACAGGAATAAGGTTGGGAAGAATTCAAATACTCATTTGACTGCCTCCAGAAGTTAGATCAGATGGCCAATGCAATTTGGTGCTAGGCCTTTCCCTTTAGGTTTTACCCCAACAATGTTTTCATTAGTTTCGCTCACTCTCGAAATCAAGCATTTTACAGCAGGTTGGAGCAGCCTGTATCTCAGCACAGGAATAAGGTAGGGAAGAATTCTAAGGATCATTTTGACTGCCTCCAGAAGTTAGATCAGATGGCCAATGCAATTTGGTGCTAGGTCTTTCCCTTTAGGTTTTACCCCCAACAATGTTTTCATTAGTTTCGATCACTCTCGAAATCAAGCATTTTACAGCAGGTTGGAGCAGCCTGTATCTCAGCACAGGAATAAGGTTGGGAAGAATTCAAATACTCATTTTGACTGCCTCCAGAAGTTAGATCAGATGGCCAATGCAATTTGGTGCTAGGCCTTTCCCTTTAGGTTTTACCCCAACAATGTTTTCATTAGTTTCGCTCACTCTCGAAATCAAGCATTTTACAGCAGGTTGGAGCAGCCTGTATCTCAGCACAGGAATAAGGTCGGGAAGAATTCTAAGGATCATTTTGACTGTCTCCAGAAGTTAGATCAGATGGCAAATTGTATTTGGTGCTAGGTCTTTCCCTTTAGGTTTTACCCCAACAATGTTTTCATTAGTTTCGCTCACTCTCGAAATCAAGCATTTTACAGCAGGTTGGAGCAGCCTGTATCTCAGCACAGGAATAAGGTAGGGAAGAATTCTAAGGATCATTTTGACTGCCTCCAGAAGTTAGATCAGATGGCAAATTGTATTTGGTGCTAGGTCTTTCCCTTTAGGTTTTACCCCAACAATGTTTTCATTAGTTTCGCTCACTCTCGAAATCAAGCATTTTACAGCAGGTTGGAGCAGCCTGTATCTCAGCACAGGAATAAAGTAGGGAAGAATTCTAAGGATCAATTTTGACTGCCTCCAGAAGTTAGATCAGATGGCAAATTGTATTTGGTGCTAGGTCTTTCCCTTTAGGTTTTACCCCAACAATGTTTTCATTAGTTTCGCTCACTCTCGAAATCAAGCATTTTACAGCAGGTTGGAGCAGCCTGTATCTCAGCACAGGAATAAGGTAGGGAAGAATTCAAATACTCATTTTTGACTGCCTCCAGAAGTTAGATCAGATGGCAAATTGTATTTGGTGCTAGGTCTTTCCCTTTAGGTTTTACCCCAACAATGTTTTCATTAGTTTCGCTCACTCTCGAAATCAAGCATTTTACAGCAGGTTGGAGCAGCCTGTATCTCAGCACAGGAATAAGGTAGGGAAGAATTCTAAGGATCATTTTGACTGCCCTCCAGAAGTTAGATCAGATGGCAAATTGTATTTGGTGCTAGGTCTTTCCCTTTAGGTTTTACCCCAACAATGTTTTCATTAGTTTCGCTCACTCTCGAAATCAAGCATTTTACAGCAGGTTGGAGCAGCCTGTATCTCAGCACAGGAATATAAGTAGGGAAGAATTCTAAGGATCATTTGACTGCCTCCAGAAGTTAGATCAGATGGCCAATGCAATTTGGTGCTAGACCTTTCCCTTTAGGTTTTAACCCCAACAATGTTTTTCATTAGTTTCGCTCACTCTCGAAATCAAGCATTTTACAGCAGGTTGGAGCAGCCTGTATCTCAGCAAAGGAATAAGGTCGGGAAGAATTCTAAGGATCATTTTGACCGTCTCCAGAAGTTAGATCAGATGGCAAAATTGTATTTGGTGCTAGGTCTTTCCCTTTAGGTTTTACCCCAACAATGTTTTCATTAGTTTCGCTCACTCTCGAAATCAAGCATTTTACAGCAGGTTGGAGCAGCCTGTATCTCAGCACAGGAATAAGGTAGGGAAGAATTCTAAGGATCATTTTGACTGCCTCCAGAAGTTAGATCAGATGGCAAATTGGATTTGGTGCTAGGTCTTTCCCTTTAGGTTTTACCCCAACAATGTTTTTCATTAGTTTCGCTCACTCTCGAAATCAAGCATTTTACAGCAGGTTGGAGCAGCCTGTATCTCAGCACAGGAATAAAGTAGGGAAGAATTCTAAGGATCATTTTGACTGCCTCCAGAAGTTAGATCAGATGGCAAATTGTATTTGGTGCTAGGTCTTTCCCTTTAGGTTTTACCCCAACAATGTTTTCATTAGTTTCGCTCACATCTCGAAATCAAGCATTTTACAGCAGGTTGGAGCAGCCTGTATCTCAGCACAGGAATAAAGCAGGGAAGAATTCTAAGGATCATTTTGACTGCCTCCAGAAGTTAGATCAGATGGCAAATTGTATTTGGTGCTAGGTCTTTCCCTTTAGGTTTTACCCCAACAATGTTTTCATTAGTTTCGCTCACTCTCGAAATCAAGCATTTTACAGCAGGTTGGAGCAGCCTGTATCTCAGCACAGGAATAAGGTAGGGAAGAATTCAAATACTCATTTTGACTGCCTCCAGAAGTTAGATCAGATGGCAAATTGTATTTGGTGCTAGGGTCTTTCCCTTTAGGTTTTACCCCAACAATGTTTTCATTAGTTTCGCTCACTCTCTGAAATCAAGCATTTTACAGCAGGTTGGGAGCAGCCTGTATCTCAGCACAGGAATAAGGTAGGGAAGAATTCTAAGGATCATTTTGACTGCCTCCAGAAGTTAGATCAGATGGCAAATTGTATTTGGTGCTAGGTCTTTCCCTTTAGGTTTTACCCCAACAATGTTTTCATTAGTTTCGCTCACTCTCGAAATCAAGCATTTTACAGCAGGTTGGAGCAGCCTGTATCTCAGCACAGGAATAAGGTAGGGAAGAATTCTAAGGATCATTTTGACTGCCTCCAGAAGTTAGATCAGATGGCAAATTGTATTTGGTGCTAGACCTTTCCCTTTAGGTTTTACCCCCAACAATGTTTTCATTAGTTTCGCTCACTCTCGAAATCAAGCATTTTACAGCAGGTTGGAGCAGCCTGTATCTCAGCACAGGAATAAGGTCGGGAAGAATTCTAAGGATCATTTTGACTGTCTCCAGAAGTTAGATCAGATGGCAAATTGTATTTGGTGCTAGGTCTTTTCCCTTTAGGTTTTTACCCCAACAATGTTTTCATTAGTTTCGCTCACTCCTCGAAATCAAGCATTTTACAGCAGGTTGGAGCAGCCTGTATCTCAGCACAGGAATAAGGTAGGGAAGAATTCTAAGGATCATTTTGACTGCCTCCAGAAGTTAGATCAGATGGCAAATTGTATTTGGTGCTAGGTCTTTCCCTTTAGGTTTTTACCCCAACATTGTTTTCATTAGTTTCGCTCACTCTCGAAATCAAGCATTTTACAGCAGGTTGGAGCAGCCTGTATCTCAGCACAGGAATAAAGTAGGGAAGAATTCTAAGGATCATTTTGACTGCCTCCAGAAGTTAGATCAGATGGCAAATTGTATTTGGTGCTAGGTCTTTCCCTTTAGGTTTTACCCCAACAATGTTTTCATTAGTTTCGCTCACTCTCGAAATCAAGCATTTTACAGCAGGTTGGAGCAGCCTGTATCTCAGCACAGGAATAAGGTAGGGAAGAATTCAAATACTCATTTTGACTGCCTCCAGAAGTTAGATCAGATGGCAAATTGTATTTGGTGCTAGGTCTTTCCCTTTAGGTTTTACCCCAACAATGTTTTCATTAGTTTCGCTCACTCTCGAAATCAAGCATTTTACAGCAGGTTGGAGCAGCCTGTATCTCAGCACAGGAATAAGGTAGGGAAGAATTCAAATACTCATTTTGACTGCCTCCAGAAGTTAGATCAGATGGCAAATTGTATTTGGTGCTAGGTCTTTCCCTTTAGGTTTTACCCCAACAATGTTTTCATTAGTTTCCGCTCACTCTCGAAATCAAGCATTTTACAGCAGGTTGGAGCAGCCTGTATCTCAGCACAGGAATAAGGTAGGGAAGAATTCAAATACTCATTTTGACTGCCTCCAGAAGTTAGATCAGATGGCAAATTGTATTTGGTGCTAGGTCTTTCCCTTTAGGTTTTACCCCAACAATGTTTTCATTAGTTTCGCTCACTCTCGAAATCAAGCATTTTACAGCAGGTTGGAGCAGCCTGTATCTCAGCACAGGAATAAAGTAGGGAAGAATTCTAAGGATCATTTTGACTGCCTCCAGAAGTTAGATCAGATGGCAAATTGTATTTGGTGCTAGGTCTTTCCCTTTAGGTTTTACCCCAACAATGTTTTCATTAGTTTCGCTCACTCTCGAAATCAAGCATTTTACAGCAGGTTGGAGCAGCCTGTATCTCAGCACAGGAATAAGGTAGGGAAGAATTCAAATACTCATTTTGACTGCCTCCAGAAGTTAGATCAGATGGCAAATTGTATTTGGTGCTAGACCTTTCCCTTTAGGTTTTACCCCAACAATGTTTTCATTAGTTTCGCATCACTCTCGAAATCAAGCATTTTACAGCAGGTTGGAGCAGCCTGTATCTCAGCACAGGAATAAGGTTGGGAAGAATTCAAATACTCATTTTGACTGCCTCCAGAAGTTAGATCAGATGGCCAATGCAATTTGGTGCTAGGCCTTTCCCTTTAGGTTTTACCCCAACAATGTTTTCATTAGTTTCGCTCACTCTCGAAATCAAGCATTTTACAGCAGGTTGGAGCAGCCTGTATCTCAGCACAGGAATAAGGTAGGGAAGAATTCTAAGGATCATTTTGACTGCCTCCAGAAGTTAGATCAGATGGCCAATGCAATTTGGTGCTAGGTCTTTCCCTTTAGGTTTTACCCCAACAATGTTTTCATTAGTTTCGATCACTCTCGAAATCAAGCATTTTACAGCAGGTTGGAGCAGCCTGTATCTCAGCACAGGAATAAGGTTGGGAAGAATTCAAATACTCATTTTGACTGCCTCCAGAAGTTAGAATCAGATGGCCAATGCAATTTGGTGCTAGGCCTTTCCCTTTAGGTTTTACCCCAACAATGTTTTCATTAGTTTCGCTCACTCTCGAAATCAAGCATTTTACAGCAGGTTGGAGCAGCCTGTATCTCAGCACAGGAATAAGGTCGGGAAGAATTCTAAGGATCATTTTGACTGTCTCCAGAAGTTAGATCAGATGGCAAATTGTATTTGGTGCTAGGTCTTTCACCTTTAGGTTTTACCCCAACAATGTTTTCATTAGTTTCGCTCACTCTCGAAATCAAGCATTTTACAGCAGGTTGGAGCAGCCTGTATCTCAGCACAGGAATAAGGTAGGGGAAGAATTCTAAGGATCATTTTGACTGCCTCCAGAAGTTAGATCAGATGGCAAATTGTATTTGGTGCTAGGTCTTTCCCTTTAGGTTTTACCCCAACAATGTTTTCATTAGTTTCGCTCACTCTCGAAATCAAGCATTTTACAGCAGGTTGGAGCAGCCTGTATCACAGCACAGGAATAAAGTAGGGAAGAATTCTAAGGATCATTTTGACTGCCTCCAGAAGTTAGATCAGATGGCAAATTGTATTTGGTGCTAGGTCTTTCCCTTTAGGTTTTACCCCAACAATGTTTTCATTAGTTTCGCTCACTCTCGAAATCAAGCATTTTACAGCAGGTTGGAGCAGCCTGTATCTCAGCACAGGAATAAGGTAGGGAAGAATTCAAATACTCATTTTGACTGCCTCCAGAAGTTAGATCAGATGGCAAATTGTATTTGGTGCTAGGTCTTTCCCTTTAGGTTTTACCCCAACAATGTTTTCATTA